>NC_041389.1:711735889-711854105 GCF_002162155.2 Triticum dicoccoides | reverse complement strand
GGGCGCCGTACGTGGGCGAGAGGGGGCGGCGGGCGACGGCGGGCGGCGTCGAGGGCGAGGGCGACGGTGGGCGGCGTCGAGGGCGAGGGCGACGGCGGGCGGCACACACGGACACCAGGTCTGCCCCACAGCTGTAAAAGTTCATCAACTAATGGCCTTAGGTACACATCGATGTCGTTGCCGGGTTGCTTCGGACCTTGGATGAGCACTGGCATCATAATGAACTTCCGCTTCATGCACAACCAAGGAGGAAGGTTGTAGATGCATAGAGTCACGGGCCAGGTGCTATGGCTGGAGCTCTGCTCGCCAAAAGGATTCATGCCATCTGTACTTAGACCAAATCTTATGTTCCTTGCGTCAGCTGCAAAATCTTTGAACTCTCTGTCGATCTTTCTCCATTGCGTTCCATCTACGGTGTGTCTCAACTCCCCGTCCGACTTACGGTCCTCTTTGTGCCATCGCAACAACTTGGCATGCTCTTTGTTCCTGAACAGACGTTTCAACCGTGGTATTATAGGAGCATACCACATCACCTTGGCGGGAACCCTCTTCCTGGGTTTCCCGCCCTCAACATCGTCACCAGGGTCATTGCCTCTGATCTTATAACGCAATGCAGTGCATACCGGGCATTCATTCAAATTCTCGTATTCACCGCGGTAGAGGATGCAGTCGTTGATGCATGCATGTATCTTCAGAACCTCTAAACCTAGAGGGCAGACAACCTTCTTTGCTTCGTACGTACTGGCGGGCAACTCGTTATTCTTTGGAAACATATTCTTCAACATTTTCAGCAAGTTTTCAAATGCCGAGTCAGCTACACCTGCCTGTGCCTTCCATTTCAGCAAATCCAGTGTGCAGCCCAGCTTTTTCAGACCATCATCGCATCCAGGGTACAACGACTTACTGTGATCCTCTAACATGCGATCCAAATTCTCCCTCTCCTTTTCAGTTTCGCAGCGTCTCCGTGCATCAGCAATGGTCCGACCAAGATCATCAACGGTCTCATCACGTGCCTCTTCTTCACCTTCACCTTCACCTTCCCCTTCACTTTCCCCTTCACCTTCCCCTTCACCTTCCCCTTCACCTTCAGCATCCTCCATGAAAGTATCACCGAAATGAGCAAGATAGCTTTCATCGATGAAATCATCCCCTTCTTCATCTTCTTCCATTATAACCCCTCTTTCTCCATGCTTGGTCCAACAATTATAGCTTGGCATGAAACGGTGCCGAAGCAGGTGCAGGTGAACTTCTCTTGAGGAAGAGTAACCCTTCTGATTCTTACAGTCAACACATGGACAGATAACAAAACCCTTCTGCTTGTTCGCATTAGCCACTACGAGGAAATCTTTCAAACCCGTAGTGAACTCGCGGGAGAGTCGGTTACCGTACATCCATTGCCGATTCATCTGCATTATTATAATATAAAATATATAATTAACCATCATGCATTTGTTAAAGTAACTAGCTATAAACAATAGAAATTAAACAATGAACAACACACATGCATATTTTATCAATGACACACATGCATGAAAGGTTCAAGTTGCTAACCGCGATCGAGGAGGAACCTCAAGTGTGGCTCCAACACTTCATATCATGTTTGTTTCACGCTGTTGGGCATTTCATCAAACACCTTGTGTGCATAAGAGGAACCAAAAGCAAACCTACACCCCCTTGTGAAGAGAAGTGGCACCAAATGGCTAAGTGAGTGCGCTGAACTGGTATATATAGGGGAGGAGCTTTAGTCGCGGTTGGCCAGGCCAACCGCGACTAAAGCCCCTCACATGCACCAGCTGGCCACCGAGCGCCCTGGCCCAAGCCTTTGGTCGCGGTTCGTCTGCCGAACCGCGACTAAAGACTTCATTAGTCGCGGTTCCTACAGTTTCGCGACTAATGGGGCTGGACGGAAGCCTCTTTTTCTACCAGTGGTTGTGTTGGACTGCCACCATGGCCGCTTTCTCCTCGCGGATTGTAATGCACCCATGTCGCTTGTCGTTTGGGACCCAATGACAGGCCGCCCGACCAAGATGGAAGGGCCCAAAGCACACAATTTCAACCTGGCCATCAGCAGCGGGGTTGCGGTGCTACGTGTCGTGGCCGTTTGTGACCATCGCGCATGTCATCAGGGCCCATTCCCAGTTGTCTTCTTCGGCACGAGCACTCATGGGGGACAATGCGTTATACACCTGTCCATGTCCTCAACGGAGACGGGTGGGTGGAGCGAGCCGTGCCCTGATATTGATCTTGGTAACAACGCATGTATCATGCCAGTGCTCCCCGTCTTCATCCAAGGCACACTTTACTTCATGCATACCCGTGCTGCTGGTATATATTCACATACAACGAATTCTAAAGTATGATTTGGGTTCTAATTGCTTATCGCTAATTAATGTGCCGATGGTGGAGGTTCTTGGTTTCACTATCCTCATGGCTATGGAGGGCGGTAGCTTGGGTTTTGCACTAGTGGGTGGTTAACTAACATCTACCTATGGTCAAGGTAGATGGGTTCCGACGCAGTTGCATCATGGACTAAGCGTACAGTCATCGAACTGATTGGATCTGCGGAGTGCAGTGATATCGTTTTCGTGACAACAGACCTTGGCATCTACCAGATTAATCTAAAGTCGCTACTATGGAAGAAGCTATGGAAGAGAGAAAATTTTCATAGTTTGTTTCCGTCCATGAGTTTCCACAATCCACAAGGTATATCTATATGTCCTTTCTTTTGTGATATGGGGACAACTCTTTATATGATATCCCATATAAGTTACTGGAACAAACTAAACAATGAATGTCTAATTTGGCAACTCTTTATATTTAAAATGTGCCCGAGCAAACTTTGAGTTCTCTGTAATTATCAACTAATAGGCTTTTATATAGTACCATGTCACCCTCTTGGTATCACGCTTTTACATATCTATGTTTGCAGAAAGGGTGATCCCCAATGATGCGACACATTGACGATGTATGGTTGAATATGCAGGAGGCTACCCTCATCAATAAGAAAAATAGCAAACATGGAGGCAACATGGGTCTTGTGATGATTGTGTCACTATTTGGTAGCCTTTCCGTGCCAGTGGTGCTTGTTTGTTTCCCACCCGCGATGTATGCTTGCTTGTTTTCTCATATTATTGTTGTCTTTTGTCACTAAGCTTGATAGTTTCTCTGTGCCTTGGCGTGCACAAGTGGGTGACTCGATTATCTTCTAAAGAATGTTCAGTTTCTCACAACATTAGCAACCACTCCTTGAAATAAATCTGCAAATAATAGCTTAGTCCTGCCATTATAAACTACATAGTTTGCTAGCATAGCTTTGATCCAGTCTCTAAATTTATATCCGTACATATAATTGCTTGCTATGCTGAGTAGTCTGAGGCTTCATTAAGATATCATGTCCAATACTGCATAGAGCTGTTAATGCATTTCTTCAAGTTTTATAGCACTCGCATCGACAATGTTGAGTATGTTGAAGGGCAGGGTGCGACGCGGATGGATCTGCTGAACCCAAGCTCGCTTGGACAGTTTTAGAAAATCTAGGAACTGTGTTTTGAAGCTACAAAAAATTCTATAAAAGTTAGAACTCACGTACAGAGGGTAGTATAGCATTTATGTTCGACTCGTCGTGATAAAATTTGCTAATATGTGTTTTTACAAAATTTTGCATGCATAATTTCTATCGAGAATTTTGACTTTTGTAAGTTTGGTAATTTTCTCTCGTCGTCTGCAAAGTTTGCTCACCCAGCTTGGGTCCAATATCTAAAATACTTTCACAGAGAAGGTTCAGATGTTCAGCAGAGTACGAGGTCTTATCCCTAACTATGATTTCCTGCCACTCAAAGGACGATGATAGATTGTGCATGGCTAACTAACCTTGTGAACTGAACTAGGATTATAAATCGTAACTAACATTGTAAAGTGAACTAGTACTACATGTCAGGTATTGTTGTTACTGCAGCAAATTTTTACATTTTGCAGTACTTACTGGTGTAGGAGAAAACTTACTTAACCTTCTAAAGAGAACCAAAACTGGTGTAGGAGAAAACTTATATAACGTTGTAAACTGAACCATAACTGTGGAAGGAACTTGGGATCACAAGTGGTCGAAAAAGATGCATTCAGTTATTTGAAACAAACTATTTATTTCACTACTTGAGCTATCTTGATACTAAAATTATCATTGCTTTAGCAAATCATCAATTGACTTGCAAGCAGGTGGATAAACTGTGAAGAAATAGCTTATGTTGGGTAATAGGAAAGTCCAGGAGCACATCCCGACGTCTCATTGTTGTACTTGCACTCCCGCAGAGACCCTTTGAGACTCCTTGATCTCTGTTTGACCTGCTCCCCACGTCTGCCTGGCTAAGGTCCACTGACTGCGCCATGTCGAGGTGTTTGGGGTCACATCCGACCGTTCACTATTGTCGATCCGAACTCAACCCCGACCCTCGATTTGGGTTGACAGTCTTGGGTAGTGCTGTAGTGGGACATGACACCAACCTGTCTTCCCGGCTATTATCGTTTCATTCTTGCGTTTCTTTTTGGTTGTCATTTTTTCCCTATTGAAGATTAATGGTGCTTGTTGCCACAAATGTGAATGCAAATTCATGTTCTTGTAATAAATTAATTGTATTACCTTTTTTCCTTCTCGATAGAGCTAAAACTATCTTTTAATGCTTAGTTGTATTTAAGAAAGAAATCGTTTGCTGGCGACTTCTTGGAGTGACGATAAGCTATAGTCTAAACATTAGTACAAGTATTCATTATCTTTCAGTTATCTCACTCGCAGTTTCTTAAATGGAACATTTGTTCTGATCTCATCACGATGGGTAAAAATAAACAGAAGTATTGATTCATCTGACCAGGTGGATGTGATGTAGCGAGAGGCTACCGGTGCCCATTGATGGGCTATCATCCATGCATTCCTGCAGCGGCCAGACCAGAAGAAGTTTTACAACATCGGGTCGGAATTATGTACGTTGTGAGAGGACAAGTGTTGTAAATTAGGGCAGCAGATGGTGCTTGATGCATGGCCATGTGTCAGTTTCATGTTCTTCATTGTTCAGGAATACACATCAACCATGGCATGCAAACCAGAAGCTTCAACTATCCATCGTAGCGGTGTAACACCCCGGATGTAACTTTCCATCTTTGTAACTCCAACTCTTGCCATTTTCGGCCAGGTGATATGATATTCCCTCTGTGGTTGGGTTTTGTCTTTTGTTTTGCATTTTATTCATGTCATGCATCTCATATCATGTCATCATGTGCATCTCATTTGCATACGTGTTCGTCTCATGTATCCGAGCATTTTTCCCCGTTGTCCGTTTTGCAATCCGACACTCCCACATGCACCGGCGCACACCTCTTGTCTCTTTTCGTGTGCGGGTGTTAAACGTTCTCGGAATGGACCGAGCCTTGCCAAGTGGCCCTGGTATAGCACCGGTAGACCGCCTGTCAAGTTTCGTGCCATTTGGAGGTCGTTTGATAGTCCAACGGTTAACCGCATAACCGCAAAGGCCTCTTTTGAGTTGCAGCCCAACACCCCTCCAAAACAGCCCAATAACCCATCTAAGTCACTTCCATGCTCTCCGCCGTCGGATCACGATCGTGTGGGTGAAAACCGCACCTCATTTGGACACTCCTAGCTCCCTCTACCTACAAATATGTGCCCATCCCTGAAATTTTCGGGCAAACCCTAGTCTTCCCCTTCCTCCGCGCACCGGACATGTCCGGACCGCACCGGACGCGTCCGCCCGCCGCCAATGAATGTGATGTCTGCAGAAGGGTGAAAGCAGAACACCAACGACCAGCTGGTCTCCTCCAACCTCTTGCTATTCCGGAATGGAAATTTGACCATATCGAGATGGACTTCATGACTGTATTTCCTAAGTCCAAGCGTGGAAATGATGCTATCTTCGTTGTCATTGACAAGCTTACTAAAGTGGCTCATTTTCTTCCTATCAAAGAAACTATCACAACAGCTCAGCTGGCAGAGCTATACACCTCCAGAATTGTCTCCTTGCACGGTATTCCACAATTGATATCTTCAGATCATGGAAGCATCTTCACTTCTAAGTTCTGGGACTCCTTTCAGAAGGCCATGGGCACCAACATTCATTTCAGCACAGCTTTCCATCCTCAAACAAGTGGCCAAGTCGAGCGAGTCAATCAAATCCTTGAAGATATGCTCAGGGCTTGTGTCATCTCTTTCGGTATGAAGTGGGAAGATTGTCTTCCATATGCCGAGTTCTCCTACAACAACAACTTCCAAGCGAGTTCAGGCAAGGCCCCATTCGAAATTCTCTATGGCAGAAAGTGCCGTACTCCTCTCAATTGGTCCGAGACAGGTGAACGCCAACCTCTTGGCAACGACTTGATCACAGAAGCCGAAGAAATGTGCAAAGTCATTCGTCAAAATCTGAAAGCCGCGCAATCGCGACAAAAGAGTTACTATGATAGCAAGCACCGTGACTTGGCTTTTGAAATTGGAGACCATGTCTACCTCCGCGTCTCTCCAATGAAAGGCACTCGTCGCTTCGGTATCAAAGGGAGGCTTGCCCCTAGATACGTGGGTCCTTTCACGATCATTGGCAAAAGAGGCAACCTCGCCTATCAACTTGAGCTTCCATCCAACTTCGTGAACGTGCACGATGTGTTTCACGTGTCACAGCTTTGCAAGTGCTTCAAGACTCCTGAGCGCACAATCAACTTCGAAGAGATTGACCTCAAGGAAGATCTCTCTTATCATGAGCACCCCGTTGCTATTCTCGAAGAAACCGAGCACAAGACTCGCAACAAGTCAATCAAATTCCTGAAAGTGAAGTGGTCACACCATTCCGACCGAGAAGCCACCTGGGAGTGCGAGGATCACCTCCGTTCCGAATATCCAGAGTTCTTCCAGTCCTAGATCTCGGGACGAGATCCTCTTGTAGTGGTGGAGTGTTCTAACACCCCAGATGTAACTTTCCATCTTTGTAACTCCAACTCTTGCCATTTTCGGCCAGGTGTTATGATATTCCCTCCGTGGTTGGGTTTTGTCTTTTGTTTTGCATTTTATTCATGTCATGCATCTCATATCATGTCATCATGTGCATCTCATTTGCATACGTGTTCGTCTAATGTATCTGAGCATTTTTTCCCGTTGTCCGTTTTGCAATCCGACACTCCCACATGCACCGGCGCACCCCTCTTGTCTCTTTTCGTGTGCGGGTGTTAAACATTCTCGGAATGGACCGAGCCTTGCCAAGTGGCCCTGGTATAGCACCGGTAGACCGCTTGTCAAGTTTCGTGCCATGTGGAGGTCGTTTGATACTCCAACGGTTAACCGCATAACCGCAAAGGCCTCTTTTGAGTTGCAGCCCAACACCCCTCCAAAACAGCCCAATAACCCATCTAAGTCACTTCCATGCTCTCCGCCGTCGGATCACGATCGTGTGGGCGAAAACCGCACCTCATTTGGACACTCCTAGCTCCCTCTACCTACAAATATGTGTCCATCCCCGAAATTTTCGGGCAAACCCTAGTCTTCCCCTTCCTCCGCGCACCGGACATGTCCGGACCGTGCCGGACGCGTCCGCCCGCTGCCGCCGACGAACCACGTGTCTCCATGTGGCGCCGCAGCCGCCCCCGCGCCGCCGGCCCGCCTGGCCCGCTCTCGGCCACCGCGGCCCGTCCGCGCCTTCGCCTCCGCCGCCCCGCGGCCCGAGCGCCGCGCCGCCGCGCCGGCTCCCCGCGCCGCCGCGCCGGATATCCGCCGCCCGAGCCTCCTCGTCGCCCCGTTCGCCGCCGCCGCCGCCCCGGCACCTCGGCGCCGTCGCCCGCCGTCCCGGCGCCCGGATCCGGCCGCCCCGTCCTCTCCGGCCTTCTCCGGCACCAACTCCGGCGAGGTTCCGGCCTGCCTCGGCATCCGTGCCCAGATCCAGATCCAGATCAGGTCAAACCAGGGTTGACCTCGTTTTTATTGCCAAGTCTGCATAATTTTATGGCATGTTCATCGCATCATAACTCCGTCATCGTAGCTCCGTTTGATGTGCGTAATATATCAAAATGTTCATCAGGATGTGCTCTTCATTTTGTTCCATTGGGCCATGTTCATTTGAGGTCATATAGATGCCTGAATCTCTGATGCAAGAGTGCTTCATAATGTTAGTTCCTGTTTCTTAACAGAATGTGTGCATTTGTCATTTTTGCTACATTTATTGTGTGCATCTTATGGGCATGAGCTCTACATGTGATTTGAACTATGCCATGTCATCTTTATAGAGGTGCTTATCATGTATTTTTGTGATCAATTTGGTGACTAGCACAAGCATGCAAACTAGGCTTCGTGATGTTGCTGATTTTAGTCCCTGTTCTGCTGTTATTTTGATGCCATGTAAACTTGATGCTACAGAGAGATCCATGCATATTTTGAGATACTTCAGTAAGGATGTTTTGAACATATGGTTATGCTATATCCATTCATGCCCCTGTTTGCAATTATGGAGTAGTCTAGCATGTCATTTTCGTGCTCTACTTTTGCTACAAAATATTTCCTGGCAGATTGTTTACATGTTATTCAATTTTGCCAAGGTTGTTGTAGTTGATCCTAGCATGCTATGAACTTGTTCTTGCCATGGTTAGCTTCATAAACATGCCTTCTTGCTGATGATATGCTTATCTTGTCATGCAATGACTTGTGGTGAGTGAATCGAGCTTGCGAAGATGCCTCCGTAATTCTGTCAATGCCATGCTCTGTTTGCTGAATCTGTTAACGAAACTTGCTATATTTACATGGGTGCCATCATATCTTCTGGTCCTTTTTGGCTCATGGTCACTAAGGGACTTTTGTTCTATGCTTTGAGTAGAATCATGACATGTCTTGTTTTGATATTATAAGTTCCTGTAGCATGTTGATAACTTGCTCTGAATATTGCTACCTGATGTTGTTTATGCCATGTCCAACCTGATAATTTTTGCTCTTTTGCCATGCTTGTTTGAACCTGTTATGGTGTGATTTAGCCATAGCTCAGTGTTCCTCTTTTGTCAAGCATCTCCTGTAGATCACTACCATATGCTTTGTTTGTATGTTGGGGTGATGTAGCATAGTTTCTTGTTGCATGCTAAGTAGCATCGTGCTGTTAATCGCTGAGTTGTGTCATTCTTGTTTTGCTTGCCATTTGCAAATCGTGCATCCGTTCCCGGAGATCTTTATATCGATTTCAACCGAATTCACCTCATCTTTCTAGCAGCATACTTGGTTTGCCAAGTTGATGCCTTGTTCATCTTTTTCCCTTCCGGAGCATGCATATGCATTGCATATCACATCTCGCATATCATGACATGTATTGCATTATGTTGCTTGTGCATTGCACCGTGATTTATCATCGTTCCTTTGCTTGTGTTCTTGCTTTGGGTAGAGCCAGGAGACGAGTACGTGCACGAGGAACCTGTTGAGTATGCTAACGAGGACCAAGCCTTCGACAATTCTGAGAACTTTGCAGGCAAGATGACCATACCTTCGATATCACTTCTATCTTTGCTTTGCTAGTTGCTCGCTCTATCGCCATGTTAGCTCTACCTGCCACTGTTTATCAGTCCTCCCTATTGCCATGTCAAACCTCTAACCATCCTGTCCTAGCAAACCATTGTTTGGCTATGTCACCGCTTTTGCTCGGCCCCTCTTATAGCGTTGCTAGTTGCACGTGAAGATGAAGTTTGTTCCTGGTTGGAACATGTATATTTTGGGTTATCACAATATCTCCTGTTTAATTAATGCACCTTATATACTTGGTAAAGGTTGGAAGGCTCGACCTTATGCCTGGTGACTTGTTCCACTCTTGCCGCCCTAGTTTCCGTCATACCGGTGTTATGTTCCTTGATTTTGCGTTCCTTACACGGTTGGGTGATTTATGAGACCCCTTGACAGTTCGCTTTGAATAAAACTCCTCCAGCAAGGCTCAACCTTGGTTTTACCATTTGCCACCTAAGACTTTTTCCCTTGGGTTTTCGCGAGCCGAGGGTCATCTTTATTTTAACCCCCTGGGGCCAGTGCTCCTTCGAGTGTTGGTCCGAACTAGAGCCACTTGCAGTGCCACCTCGGGGAAACTTGAGGGCTGGTTCTAGTTGTACGTAGTGTTCATCCGGTGTGCCCTGAGAACGAGATATGTGCAGCTCCTATCGGGATTTGTCGGCACATCGGGCGGCTTTGCTGGTCTTGTTTTACCATTGTCAAAATGTCTTGTGGATCGGGATTCCGAGACTGATCGGGTCTTCCAGGGAGAAGGTATATCCTTCGTTGACCGTGAGAGCTTGTGATGGGCTAAGTTGGGACACCCCTGCAGGGTATATTATCTTTTGAAGGCCATGCCCGCGGTTATGAGGCAGATGGGAATTTGTTAATGTCCGGTTGTAGATAACTTGACACTTGACCTTTTTAAAATGCATTAACCGCGTGTGTAGCCGTGATGGTCTCTTCTCGGCGGAGTCCGGGAAGTGAACACGGTTTGGGTTATGCTTGACGTAAGTAGTTTCAGGATCACTTCTTGATCGCTTCTAGCTTCTCGACCGATGCGTTGCTTCTCTTCTCGCTCTCACTAGAGTATGTTAGCCACCATATATGCTTAGTACTTGCTGCAGCTCCACCATATTACCCCTTTTCCTACCTATGAGCTTAAATAGTCTTGATCTCGCGGGTGTGAGATTGCTAAGTCCTCGTGACTCACAGATTCTACCAAAACAGATGCAGGTGCCGAGGATACCAGCGCAGATGGCGCAACCGAGCTCAAGTGGGAGTTTGATGAGGACCTTGGTCGTTACTATGTATCATTTCCAGATGATCAGTAGTGGAGCCCAGTCGGGACGATCGGTGATCTAGCATTTGGGGTTGTCTTCTTTTCATTTGGCTTTGACCATAGCCGGTCTATGAGTGTATTTTGAATGATGTATGATCTTAATTATTTATTGTGTGAAGTGGTGATTGTAAGCCAACTCTCTTTATCCCATTCTTTTTAATTACATGGGATTGTGTGAAGATGACCCTTCTTGCGACAAAACCACCATGCGATTATGCCTCTAAGTCGTGCTTCGACACGTGGGAGATATAGTCGCATCGTGGGTGTTACAAGCGGCCACTGTCAAGTGTTGAATTCTGAACAGAGCACTTGCGTTTTCAGAAAGGTGTTGAATTCAAATTTAAGTAACACCTTCCCATTTTCTTTCATCACGAGCACAAAAGCAGCAAACATAATTAGTTGGAATTGATCTTGGCTGCAGCTTGAGCACCAGTCGATAAACAATTGTGGGTAATTCACTGGCAATTATTTCATCTTGTTCGTGTATTGTACATACCATAGTCACTTGCAGTCTTTTTGCATGTTTACGAACCGGGTTAGGCAAAAAAAAAGTTTGTCAGCTCAATATAAATAGAGTGAACAAATATGAAAAACATGAATATTTTTTTAGGAGAACAAAACATGAATGCACACCCCAAAAATCTGGGCCCCCCAATTTTTGTGTGTAAGTACTACTACTTTTTATATCAGTACTAGTCAGGGGATCAAAGACTGAAATGTTTAACTGCAAAGAGAGAAAAAAGGCAGCCAACAAAGGCACATTTCCCAACTTGTTGAATTAGTGATTTGTTGTCCTTCCTTGAACTTGTGCATCATTGGCCCTTAAATTTCCATGATGTCTTCTAAATATCAGAAGGGGGATATTGATATATTTTCTGTGAAAGAATCACAAGTATCTTCAGAAAATCAGAATAAAGATTCTAATGTCGATGGTAATTTTCACAACATTCATGTTGAGAACATTAATCTAGATAGACTTGTAGCTCAAAATTCTAAATGTTTTCTTTCGGTACGGTGTAATTCTTTGAGATATTTGCACTAATGCAATGATTAATAACATATTTTAATCACCTAATTTATTTTCTTATGCATGGAGCCTAAATTGTGATTTCGGTCGGGGCCCCTAATTTCTGGGGTACGGTCCTGAACGAATATCAACCTAAAGGGTGATGATTTTCATTCAACATCAACCACGAACCTCGCAAATGAAAAAAAGAGCCAGGAAGCTATATGTTTTAAGTATGAGCAATAAAAAGGCACACACTAAAAAAGAAAAACTCGACACCCTCGCCGTCCCTCTTCCACAGCGCACGGGACGGGAGCAGGCTCCGACTTTTCTTTTCCCCACCGAAACCCTCGCCGCCTCCACCAATACCAATACAATGCTGCCGTCGGCCCCCGTACCAACGCCGCCGGATGAACTCATCGAGGAGGTCTTCCTCCGCTTCCCGCCGGAGAGCCCGCGTGCCTCGTGCGTGCCTCCCTCTCCAGCAAGCTCTGGCTCAGCCTCCTCTTCGGCCCTGCCTTCCGCGGCCGCTACCACGAGCACCATGGAGCTCCCCCCATGCTCGGCTTCCTTTATTCATGCCATGAGAGGGAAGACCCGTTCCCGCGCTTCTTCTCCACCATGAAATTCGGTGCCCGCATTCCGGATGATGGTGTGTGGGACTATGAGTACACTCCATGCGACTGCTGCCATGGCCAGGCCCTCTTCGTGGTTAGTTGTTTCGCCAGAGTGTTCGTCGTTTGGGAACCCATGACCAGCTGCCTGAGGCAGCTGGCCGCTCCCAAAAGTTACGCCAGCCAATGGGCGGTGGTACTATGTGTCGTGAGGGATTGTGACCACCACACGTGTCACGAGGGTGCCTTCCGGGTGGTCTTCGTCGCGCTGCATAATACCCACAGTGGTGTCGGAAATATGCCCTAGAGGCAATAATAAATAAGTTATTATTATATTTCCTTGTTCATGATAATCGTTTATTATCCATGCTATAATTGTATTGATAGGAAACTCAGATACATGTGTGGATACATAGACAACACCATGTCCCTAGTAAGCCTCTAATTAACTAGCTCGTTGATCAATAGATGGTTACGGTTTCCTGACCATGGACATTGGATGTCGTTGATAACGGGATCACATCATTAGGAGAATGATGTGATGGACAAGACCCAATCCTAAGCCTAGCACAAAGATCGTAGTTCGTATGCTAAAGCTTTTCTAATGTCAAGTATCATTTCCTTAGACCATGAGATTGTGCAACTCCCGAATACCGTAGGAATGCTTTGGGTGTACCAAACGTCACAACGTAACTGGGTGGCTATAAAGGTGCACTACAGGTATCTCCGAAAGTGTCTGTTGGGTTGGCACGAATCGAGACTGGGATTTGTCACTCCGTGTAAATGGAGAGGTATCTCTGGGCCCACTCGGTAGGACATCATCATAATGTGCACAATGTGACCAAGGGGTTGATCACAGGATTATGTGTTATGGAACGAGTAAAGAGACCTGCCGGTAACGAGATTGAACAAGGTATCGGTATACCGACGATCGAATCTCAGGCAAGTACAATACCGTTAGACAAAGGGAATTGTATACGGGATCGATTGAGTCCTTGACATCGTGGTTCATCCGATGAGATCATTGTGGAACATGTGGGAGACAACATGGGTATCCAGATCCCGCTGTTGGTTATTGGCCGGAGAACGTCTCGGTCATGTCTGCATGGTTCCCGAACCCGTAGGGTCTACACACTAAGGTTCGATGACGCTAGGGTTATAAAGGAAGTTTCTATGTGGTTACCGAATGTTATTCGGAGTCCCGGATGAGATCCCGGACGTCAGGAGGAGTTCCGGAATGGTCCGGAGGTAAAGATTTATATATGGGAAGTCCTATTTTGGTCACCGAAAAAGTTTCGGGTTTTATCGGTAACGTACCGGGACCACCGGGAGGGTCCCGGGGGTCCACCAAGTGGGGCCACCGGCCCCGGAGGGCTGCATGGGCCAAGTGTGGGAGGGGACCAGCCCCAGTTGGGCTGGTGCGCCCCCCCACAAGGGCCCAAGGCGCCTAGGGTTTGGGGAGGGGGTGCTTCCACCTAACTTGGGGGGCAAGTTTCCCCCCTCTCCCCCCTTGGCCGCCACCCTTAGATGGGATTGGGGCTGCCGCACCCCTTGGGGTGGAAACCCTAGAGGGGGCGCACCCCCTCCCTCTCCCCTATATATACTTGAAGGTTTTGGGGCTGCCAACACATGAGTTTTGACCTCTCCCTGGCGCAGCCCTACCTCTCTCCCTTCTCCTCTCCCGCGGTGCTTGGCGAAGCCCTGCAGGATTGCCACGCTCCTCCACCACCACCACGCCGTTGTGCTGCTGCTGGACGGAGTCTTCCTCAACCTCTCCCTCTCTCCTTGCTGGATCAAGGCGTGGGAGACGTCACCGGGCTGTACGTGTGTTGAACGCGGAGGTGCCGTCCGTTCGGCACTAGGATCTCCGGTGATTTGGATCACGACGAGTACGACTCCTTCAACCCCGTTCTCTTGAACGCTTCCGCTTAGCGATCTACAAGAGTATGTAGATGCACTCTCCTTCCCCTTGTTGCTGGTTTCTCCATAGATAGATCTTGGTGACACGTAGGAAAATTTTGAATTTCTACTATGTTCCACAATAGTGGTATCAGAGCTAGGTCTATTGCGTAGATTCTTTGTTCAATATGCTTACCGTTACTAGTCCAATCTTGTTTTGACGGTATTGTGGTATGAAGCGGCCCGGACCGACCTTACACGTACTCTTACGTGAGACAGGTTCCACCGACTGACATGCACTTGGTGCATAAGGTGGCTAGCGGGTGCCAGTCTCTCCCACTTTAGTCAGAACGGATTCGATGAAAAGGGTCCTTCTGAAGGGTAAATAGCAATTGGCATATCATGTTGTGGTTTTGCGTAGGTAAAAAACGTTCTTGCTAGAAACCCATAGCAGCCACGTAAAACATGCAAACAACAATTAGAGGACGTCTAACTTATTTTTGCAGGGTATGCTATGTGATGTGATATGGCGAAGAAGAATGTGATGAATGATATGTGATGTATGAGATTGATCATGTTCTTGTAATAGGAATCATGACTTGCATGTCGATGAGTATGACAACCGGCAGGAGCCATAGGAGTTGTCTTTATTTATTGTATGACCTGCGTGTCATTATACAATGCCATGTAATTACTTTACTTCATTGCTAACCGGTAGCCATAGTAGTAGAAGTAATAGTTGGCGAGACAACTTCATGAAGACACGATGATGGAGATCATGGTGTCATGCCGGTGACGATGATGATCATGGAGCCCCGAAGATGGAGATCAAAAGGAGCAAAATGATATTGGCCATATCATGTCACTATTTGATTGCATGTGATGTTTATCATGTTTATGCATCTTATTTGCTTAGAACGATGGTAGTAAATAAGATGATCCCTTATGAAAATTTCAAGAAAGTGTTCCCCCTAACTGTGCACCGTTGCGAAAGTTCGTCGTTTCGAAGCACCACGTGATGATCGGGTGTGATAGATTCTTACGTTCACATACAACGGGTGTAAACCAGATTTACACACGCGAAACACTCAGGTTAACTTGACGAGCCTAGCATGTACAGACATGGCCTCGGAACACAAGAGACCGAAAGGTCGAGCATGAGTCGTATGGAGGATGCGATCAACATGAAGATGTTCACCGATGATGACTATTCCGTCTCACGGATGATCGGACACGGCCTAGTTGACTCGGATCATGTAATCACTTAGATGACTAGAGGGATGTCTATTTGAGTGGGAGTTCATTAGATGAACTTAATTATCCTGAACATAGTCAAAAGATCTTTACAAATTATGTCGTAAGCTCGCGCTTTAGTTCTACTGTTTAGATATGTTCCTAGAGAAAATATAGTTGAAAGTTGATAGTAGCGATTATGCGGACAGTAGAAAGCTTATGTCCTTAATGCACCGCTCAGTGTGCAGAACCCCAAACGTCGTTGCGAACATCGGACATACACGTTTTAATAACTACGTGATAGTTCAGTTAAACGGTTTAGAGTTGAGGCACCAAAGACGTTTTCGAAACATCGCGGAACATATGAGATGTTTCGAGGGATGAAATTGGGATTTCAGGCTCGTGCTCACGTCAAGATGTATAAGACCTCCGACGATTCTCTTAGCCTGCAAACTAAGGGAGAAAAGCTCAATTGTTGAGCTTGTGCTCAGATTGTCTGAGTGCAACAATCACTTGAATCGAGTGGGAGTTGATCTTCCAAATGAGATAGTGATGTTTCTCCAAAGTTATTACCACCGAGCTGCTAGAGCTTCGTGATGAACTATAACATATCAGGGATAGATAAGATGATCCTTGAGGTATTCGCGATGTTTAACACCGCGAAAGTAGAAATCAAGAAGGAGCATCAATTGTTGATGGTTGGTGAAACCACTAGTTTCAAGAAGGGCAAGGGCAAGAAGGGATACTTCATGAAACAGCAAATCAGCTGCTGCTCTAGTGAAGAAACCCAAGGTTGAACCCAAACCCGAGACTAAGTGCTTCTGTAATAAGTGGAACAGCCACTGGAGCAGAATTACCCTAGATACTTGGTAGATGAGAAGGCTGGCAAGGTCGATAGAAGTATACTGGATATACATTATGTTAATGTGTACTTTACTAGTACTCCTAGTAGCAACAGGGTATTAGATACCGGTTCGGTTGCTAAGTGTTAGTAACTCGAAATAAAAGCTACGGAATAAACGTACAGTAGCTGAAGGCGAGCTGACGATATGTGTTGGAAGTGTTTCCAAGTTTGATGTGATCAAACATCGCACGCTCCCTCTACCATCAAGATTAGTATTAAACCTGAATAATTGTCATTTGGTGTTTGCGTTGAGCATAGACATGATTGGATTATGTCTATCGCAATATGGTTATTCATTTAAGGAGAATAATGGTTACTCTATTTATTTGAATAATACCTTTAATGGTCTTGCACCTATAGGAATGGTTTATTGAATCTCGATCGTAGTGATACACATTTTCATGCCAAAAGATATAAGATAGTAATGATAGTACCACTTACTTGTGGCACTGCCATGTAAGTCATATTGGTGTAAAACGCACGAAGAAGCTCCATGTTGATGGATCTTTGGACTCACTCATTTTTGAAAAGTTTGAGACATGCGAACCATGTCTATAGGTGTATACGCATGAAGAAACTCCATGCAGATGGATCGTTTGGACTCACTTGATTTTGAATCACTTGAGATATGCAAATCATACCACATGGGCAAGATGACTGAAAAGCCTCGGTTTCAGTAAGATGGAACAAGATAGCAACTTGTTCGAAGTAACACATTTTGATGTGTGTGTGGTCCAATGAGTGCTGAGGCATGCAGTAAATATCGTTATGTTCTTAGTTCACAGATGATTTGAGTAGATGTTGAGTATATTTACTTAATGAAACACAAGTCTAAATTATTGAATGGTTCAAGTAATTTCAGAGTGAAGTTGAAGATCATTGTGACAAGAGGATAAAATGTCTATGATATGATAATAGAGATGAGTATCTGAGTTACGAGCTTTGGCACGCAATTAAGACATTGTGGAAATTGTTTCACAATTAATACCGCCTGGAACACCATAATGTGATGGTGTGTCCAAACATCATATTTGCACCCTATTGGATATGGTGCGTACCATGATGTCTCTTATCGAATTACCACTATCGTTCATGGGTTAGGCATTAGAGACAACCGCACTCACTTTAATAGGGCACCACGTAATTCCGTTGAGATGACACCGTGAGAACTATGGTTTAGAGAAACCTGAGCTGTCGTTTCTTGAAAGTTTGGGGCTGCGACGCTTATGTGAAAAAGTTCCATCGTGATAAGCTCGAACCCAAAACGGATAAATGCATCTTCATAGGATACCCAAAATGGTTGGGTATACCTCCTAATTCAGATCCGGAAGCAAAAGCGATTGTTTCTAGAAACGGGTCCTTTTTCGAGGAAAAGTTTCTCTCGAAAGAATTGAGTGGGAGGATGGTGGAGACTTGATGAGGTTATTGAACCATCACTTCAACCAGTGTGTAGTAGGGCACAGAAGTTGTTCATGTGGCACCTACACCAATTGAAGTGGAAGCTAATGATAGTGATCATGATGCTTCGAATCAAGTCACTACCGAACCTCGTAGGACGACAAGGACGCGTACTGCTTCGGAGTGGTACTGTAATCTTGTCTTGGAGGTCATGTTGCTAGACAACAATGAACCTACGAGCTATGGAGAAGCGATGGTGGGCCCGAATTCTGACGAATGGCTCGAGGCCATAAAATCTGAGAAAGGATCCATGACTTTGGAAGAAATACTTGATGGTCGTAAGGCCGTTGGGTACAGATGGATTTTAAAAGGAAGACATACAATGATGGTAAGAATCACCATTAAGAAAGCTCGACTTGTCATTAAGATGTTTTCCGACAAGTTCAAGGAGTTGACTACGGTGAGGCTTTCTCACTCGTAGCGATGCTAGGAGTCTGTTGGAAATAGATTAGCAGTTAGTGCATTATTTATGAAATCTTGCAGATAGAATGTCAAAACATTGTTTCCTCGACAGTTTTCTTGAGGAAAGGTTGTATGTGATACAACCAGAAGGTTTTGTCAATCCTGAAAGACGCTAATAA
The DNA here is from genome assembly GCF_002162155.2 of Triticum dicoccoides. Lineage (NCBI taxonomy): Eukaryota > Viridiplantae > Streptophyta > Magnoliopsida > Poales > Poaceae > Triticum > Triticum dicoccoides. The sequence continues at coordinate 711,835,578 of NC_041389.1, read as the reverse complement.
GTATGCAAAGCTCCAGCGATCCTTCTTAGGACTGGAGTAAGCATCTCGGAGTTGGAATGTACGCTTTGATGAGATGATCAAAGATTTTGGGTTTATACAAAGTTTATGAGAAACTTGTATTTCCAAAGAAGTGAGTGGGAGCACTACAGAATTTCTGATGAGTATATGTTGTTGACATATTGTTGATCAGAAATGATGTGTAATCTGGAAGGCATATAGGGTTATTTGAAAAGTGTTTTTCAATGGAAAACCTGGATTAGGCTACTTGAACAATAAGCATCAAGATCTATAAGATAGATCAAAATGCTTAATAGTACTTTCAAAGGAGCACATACCTTGACATGATCTTGAAGGTGTTCAAGATGGATCAGTCAAAGAAGGAGTTCTTGCCTGAGTTGTAAGGTATGAAGTTAAGAGTTAAAGCTCGACCACGGCAGAAGAGAGAGAAAGGACGAATGTCGTACCCTATGCTTTAGACGTAGGCTCTATAGTATGCTATGCTGTGTACCGCATCGGAACTATGCCTTGCCATGAGTCAGTCAAGGGGTACAAGAATGATCCAGGAATGGGGATCATTGGACAGCGGTCAAAATTGTCCTTGGAGTAAATAAGGACACGTTTCTCGATTATGGAGGTGATAAAGAGTTCGGCGTAAAGGGTTACGTCGATGCAAGCTTTAACACCTATCCGAGTGACTCTGAGTAGCAAACCAGATACGTATAGTGGAGCAACCATTTGGAATAGCTTCAAGTGGAGCGTGGAAGCAGCATTTACAATATGACATAGAGAATTGCGAAGTACATACAGATCTGAATGTTACAGACCCGTTGACTAAAACTTCTCTCACAAGCAAAACATGATCAAACCTCAGAACTCATTGAGTCTTAATCACATGATGATGTGAACTAGTTTAGTGACAGTAGTAAACTCTTTGGATGTTGGTCACATGGCGATGTGACCTGTGAATGTTAATCACATAGCGATGTGAACTAGATTATTGACTCTAGTGCAAGTGGGAGACTGTTGGAAATATTCCCTAGAGGCAATAATAAATAAGTTATTATTATATTTCCTTGTTCATGATAATCGTTTATTATCCATGCTATAATTGTATTGATAGGAAACTCAGATACATGTGTGGATACATAGACAACACCATGTCCCTAGTAAGCCTCTAATTAACTAGCTCGTTGATCAATAGATGGTTACGGTGTCCTGACCATGGACATTGGATGTCGTTGATAACGGGATCACATCATTAGGAGAATGATGTGATGGACAAGACCCAATCCTAAGCCTAGCACAAAGATCGTAGTTCGTATGCTAAAGCTTTTCTAATGTCAAGTATCATTTCCTTAGACCATGAGATTGTGCAACTCCCGGATACCATAGGAATGCTTTGGGTGTTCCAAACGTCACAACGTAACTAGGTGGCTATAAAGGTGCACTACAGTATCTCCGAAAGTGTCTGTTGGGTTGGCACGAATCGAGACTGGGATTTGTCACTCCATGTAAACGGAGAGGTATCTCTGGGCCCACTCGGTAGGACATCATCATAATGTGCACAATGTGACCAAGGGGTTGATCACGGGATGATGTGTTACGGAACGAGTAAAGGGACTTGCCGGAAACGAGATTGAACAAGGTATCGGTATACCGACGATCGAATCTCAGGCAAGTACAATAACATTAGACAAAGGGAATTGTATACGGGATCGATTGAGTCCTTGACATCGTGGTTCATCCGATGAGATCATCGTGGAACATGTGGGAGCCAACATGGGTATCCAGATCCCGCTGTTGGTTATTGGCCGGAGAACGTCTCGGTCATGTCTGCATGGTTCCCGAACCCGTAGGGTCTACACACTTAAGGTTCGATGACGCTAGGGTTATAAAGGAAGTTTGTATGTGGTTACCGAATGTTGTTCGGAGTCCCAGATGAGATGCCGGACGTCACGAGGAGTTCCGGAATGGTCCGGAGGTAAAGATTTATATATGGGAAGTCCTGTTTTGGTCACCGGAAAAGTTTCGGGTTTTATCGGTAACGTACCGGGACCACCGGGAGGGTCCCGTGGGTCCACCAAGTGGGGCCACCAGTCTCGGAGGGCTGCATGGGCCAAGTGTGGGAGGGGACCAGCCCCAGGTGGGCTGGTGCGCCCCCCAACAAGGGCCCAAGGCGCCTAGGGTTTGGGGAGGGGGTGCTTCCACCTAACTTGGGGGGCAAGTTTCCCCCCTCTCCCTCCTTGGCCGCCACCCTTAGATGGGATTGGGGCTGCCGCACCCCTTGGGGTGGAAACCCTAGAGGGGCCGCACCCCCTCCCTCTCCCCTATATATACTTGAAGGTTTTGGGGCTACCAACACATGAGTTTTGACCTCTCCCTGGCGCAGCCCTACCTCTCTCCCTTCTCCTCTCCCGCGGTGCTTGGCGAAGCCCTGCAGGATTGCCACGCTCCTCCACCACCACCACGCCGTTGTGCTGCTGCTGGACGGAGTCTTCCTCAACCTCTCCCTCTCTCCTTGCTGGATCAAGGCGTGGGAGACGTCACTGGGCTGTACGTGTGTTGAACGCGGAGGTGCCGTCCGTTCAGCACTAGGATCTCCGGTGATTTGGATCACGACGAGTACGACTCCTTCAACCCCGTTCTCTTGAACGCTTCCGCTTAGCGATCTATAAGGGTATGTAGATGCACTCTCCTTCCCCTCGTTGCTGGTTTCTCCATAGATAGATCTTGGTGACACGTAGGAAAATTTTGAATTTCTACTACGTTCCCCAACAAGTGGTTGTGTCGCATACGAGTGTGAGTCCTTGGCTAAGTGGGATAAGCCTTCCTTTGATCGTCATTTGTGTGGAGTGGATCGAGACATGCGATGGTCTTCATCATCTCCCAGATGATGCGTGCATTGAGCCAAGGCCCCCTGTCCTCGTCGAAGACGCACTTCACTTCGTGCTTGCTTTTCTGGATGATAACCGCGTAGCAATTCTCAAGTATGACTTGAGCTCTAAAGACTTATTACTGGTTGATGCGCCGTTGGCGGATGCTGGCATTGCCACTGCCACTATCCTCATGGCAGTGGAGGATGGCAACTTGGGGTTTGCATACATGGACGGGTGAACACTCTACATGTGGTCGATACAGATGAGTTCCGGCGGAGTCTCGGCATGGGGTCATCGTAGATCCATCAAACTCAAGGAACTTCTCCCGATTCAAAATCCCAAGAAAAAACTTCAACTGCTTGGATCTGTCGAGGGTGGGGATACCATTTACGTGAGCACATACCTGGGCATCTACGAGATTAATGTCAAGTCGTTACAATGGAAGAAGCTATGGGAGAATGAAAATATCTATGCCTTGATTCCATACATGAGTTTCTACAATCGACAAGGTATATTTGTATATATGTATATGCTCTTTCTTTCCTGATTTGGGAATAATTATTAAGTGATACTCAATATAAGTTAGGCAAACAAAACATTGAATGTCTAATTAGATTGAAAGTTATATTTGAAATGTGTGAGTGCAAATTTTGAGTGCTATGTAATTAAAACTATGTTTACTTAATTGGCACCTTATGTAGTGTCATGTCATCTCCTTTCTTGGTATTACACTGACAAATCTACGTTTGCAGAAAGGGCCAGCCATGAGGCGCATTGACAATGTATGTCTGAATATGCAGGAGGCCACTCTCATCAGCAAGATGATGACAAATGTGGAGACGACGGGGGTCGCATGATGAATTATGTCACTATTCAGTAGCCCTTTTGGTTCAGCGATGCATGCCTGTTTTCTCATATTGTTGTTGGCTTTTGTCACTAAGCTTGTTAGTTTTCCCATGGCGTTAGTGTGCGTAAGCAGGTGAATGGATAACCTTCTTATGAACCTCAACTTTCTTGCAGGCATGATCTCCTTTGTTAAATTTGCTTGAAAATGCATCTGTAGAGACTAGAGTCGCTTAGTCCAGTTAAGGAACGGCAATGTGCTCTCCCAACTTTGATCTATTCTCTAAGTTCATCTCTCCCAAAAGAGGTACCTAAGATGAGCAGATGGTGATAATGGCATGTCTACAGCTAGTGGTTTCTGTCCCCCAACAAATGATGATGGTTTCTGCATGTTGGCTGACCGATATTTTGTAATCAATCTTGTGAACCTACATGCCAAGTGCTGATGTGACGTTACTGCAGTTTGGTTTTCAGCAAGCAATTTATTAAACTCAAATCTCTTATATATTTACTGCAGTTTGCTTGAAAATGCATCTGTAGAGACTAGATGTCTCGGAGCTTTAATTTGCTTCAGGTGCTCCACAAATCTCTTATATATTTGTTTCTTATTTGTTTTTTTGTTTTTGTTTTTTTGCCTATAAGAGGACTCAACTGTAAACTGCACTGCCCATACTGTGAGATGAAGATGTTTGATCACAGAGTGGAAGGCTAAATTTATATACTGATTACAGCGATTTTCCTTAATTATGTAACTCGAAATCATGAACAGAATTCTCTGTGCTTTTTCTAAGTTCATATTTAATGGGTACAACCAACCGCAGTCGTAGTTAATTAGCTGATCTTCCGCATGTCATGTAATATAGCTTGATTTACAGGACCTGTCCGGCGCACTTACATATTTACTTCATGTGTTTTTCTACAGCTGGATATATATTGTGATCTTATTATTTGCACATTGCAGCAGAATTTGTAGCCGGAAAATAAATGATTAGAGTGATAGATGGTGCATGATTATGTAGTACTCCCTCTGCAAAGAAATATAAGAGCGTTTAGATAACTAATATAGTGATCTAAACACTCTTATGTTTCTTTACGGAGGGAGTATCAGTTTCGTGCGTTTCACTGTATTCCTCTAGATACAGAGGTCAAAGCCTAAGCTCCCGTTTTGCCTTTTATGCTGATGGCAGCACCAAATTCCAGCATGTACCTTCTACCACCAAAGAAGAAATATAGAGAGGATGATTATGTGGACTTGACAAGAGAAAGCAGGCTGCGAACTGTGTATCATCATTACATACAGTACTTCGAGAAGGATAAAAAGAAACAGAGGTTCTTCTTGGCAAAAAAAAAAGAAAAAAAAAGAAACAGAGGTTCTGAACTAGTATATGCTGAGTAGAGAGACAAATATTTAGGAACGGAGGGAGCATATGCTGAGTACAGAGAAGTCCCGTCGGAGATAACAGAAACACAATGGCCGAGTAGATGTAAATTTAGACCGTAAATTGATTAAAACAGTGCGAAAATTCCAGCAATGAACACACGAGCACGGACAATTGATTGCTGCGAGCACCTAAGCGGCCCACTCTCACCGTCTCTCTGGCCCCACTTGTCAGGCGCACAAGTAACGGACCGGGAAGGAGGGAGGCTTGTGCAGGAAGATCGATCGATCCCCGCCCGATTGAAACCCTCGCCTCCGCCACCCACCATGCCGCCGCGGCCGCCATCACTGCCGGACGACCTCCTCGAGGAGATCTTCCTCCGCCTCCCGCCAGACGAGCCTGAGAACCTCGTGCGCGCCTCCCTCTCCAGCATGCTCTGGTTCGGCCGCCTCTCCGGCCCTCGCTTCCATGGAGCTCCCCCCATGCTGGGATTCCTTTATGCCTGGCTGGAGGGCTGCGGCCCCGAGGAAAAAGATTCAGTCCCTCACTTCACGCCCATCACAAAATTCCGGGCCTGCATTCCCATCGAATGGGGCTACTCTGACTACACTGCGTGGGACTGCCGCCATGGCCGCGTCCTCCTTGGGGATGCCAATCACTCATCCACGGCGTTCGTCGTTTGGGACCCCATGACGGGCTGCTGGAGGGAGCTGCCCAGGCCCTACATGTTGCGTAACAGTCGGGCCGCCGTGCTCTGCGCCGTGAGCGGCTGTGAGCACCGCACTTGTCATGCGGCTCCCTTCTAGGTGGTCTCTGTCGGCCTGTACAGGAAAGGAGAATGGACGCGTCTAGTGGGCGGCCGGCTGCCCACTAGCGCGATCCAGCGGCCGTCTAAATAAGGTAAGTACTTGTCCCCTTCACGTTTAGAAAAATGAAACGAAGAAAACAGCCACTCCTCCCATCCGATCGTGCCCCACTCACACTAGTGCCTGTTTGATCAGCCGCTGCATGCATGCATCTGGTGCCTGCATGCCATGCATTAAATGTTCTTTGTGTTTGTCCTTTATGTACTAATTTTTGGTTTTCAAAATTATAAAAAAGATATCTTCTAAACCGCGTGTCGAAATTCACATATGTTTTCACCGTTGAAACCCTCGCGACGTGATCTTCAAAAGTAGATCCCGCATGAGGATGTTTTGATGAACTATTCTTCCTGCCAACTAAACATCAATATGTGTGCAACTAGACTACATTGCCGCGCCAACTGGGCATATGTGTGTGCCAATAGTCCTGACAACTAAACATCAATGTGTGTGCAAACTAGACTACATTACCGTGCCAACTGAGCATATGTGTGTGTCAATTGTCCTGCCAACTAAACATCAATATACGTGCAACTAGACTGAATTAAAAGCCAACTGAGCATATGTGTGTGCAACTAGTCTTCTCTGCCAACTAAACATCGATGTGTGTGCAACTAGACTACATTACAAGCCAACTAAACATCAATGTGTGTCTAACTAGACTAAATTACAAGCCAACTGAGCATGTGTGTGCAACTAGTATTCCCTGCCAACTAAACATCAATGTGTGTGCAACTAGAATATATTACAAGCCAACTAAATATTAATTTGTGTGCAAGTAGATTAAGTTACAAGCCAACTGAGCATATATGTGTGCAGCTAGTCTTCTCTGCCATCCACGAATAGGGAGGAGGGTTGCACAGCGACTACTAGGTAGTTGGTCGGGACAGTAGACTAATTGCACATCAAAGTTTTCATGGTTCCTAGACTACAACCTTATGGAAGTTGAATCATGCAGATCCAAAAATTGGTTTTTGAAAAAGTTGCACAATGTAGCACTAAAGTTGCACAATGCAGTAATAAAGTTGCACCATATAGCACGAAAGTTGGCATCGAAAAAATTTCATCAAAACATACCCATGTGGGATCTACTTTCAAAGATCTCGTCACGAGGAATCCAACGGTGAAGACGGATCTGGATTCCAACACATAGTTTAAAAGATATGGCTTTTTAAAAATTTAAAAACCCGAAACAAATACACGTGGATCTGTTTTGTCCTTCACATGTTACAAGTCTAACCGCATTTAATGCCAGTAATCGCATGCACTACCAGACAAACACATGTATGCATGCATGCGAGTGATCGTCAAGCGGCCGCTCGTCCTCTCCAACAAGCGCGCGCACACTTTTTAGATTTTAGGAAGGAGAATATGATGATGATTGTGTTGCACACGCTTGTGTGTCCTTGCCAGAGACCGGTGACTGGAACATGCAGTGCCCCCCTCGGTTTGACTTCAATGTCTGGGGCGAGCCATGCCTTGATCTTCATCTTCCAGACGATGCACTCATAGATCCAATGCCCCCTGTCCTAGTTGAAGGAGCAATTCACTTCATGCTTGAGTATTATGGTGATGACAGTGTACAAGTTCTCAAGTATGACTTGAGCTCAAATAGCTTATCACTGATTGATGCACCGATTGTGGATTCCGGCATTGTCAGTGCCTCTATCCTCATGGCAATGGAGGATGTCAGTTTGGGGTTTGCACATGTGGATGGGCTAACCCTCTGCATATGGTCAAGATGGATGGGTTCCAACAGAGTTGCGTCATGGAGTCGCCGTACAGTTATCGATCTCAGGAATCTTCTCCCCATCCAAAATCCGGAGGAAAGACTTATACTGGTTGGATCCGTGGAGGGCAGTGATACCATTTTCGTGACCACAGACCTGGGCATCTACGAGATTAATGTCAGGTCGCAGCAATGCAAGAAGCTGTGGAAGAGAGAAAATTTCCGTGCTTTGATTCCATACATGAGTTTCTACGATCCATAAGGTATAGTTGTATTTTTATGTCCTTTTTTATGATTTGGGAACAACTATTAAGTAACACTCTACAGAAGTTAGTGGAGCAAACAAAAAAATGAATCTCTAATAAGATATAAAGCTAGATTTCAAATGTTCCCAATCAGACTTTGAGTGGTTGGTAACTACAGCTAATTATGCTTACTTAATTGGCAATTTATATAGTATCATGTCATACCTGTTTTGGAATAACACCGACAAATATATGTTTGCAGAAAGGGTGATGCTCAGTGATACGACACATTGACTAGGTATGGTTAAATATGCTTAATGGCAGGAGGCCACTCTCATCGACAAGAAAATGACAAGCTTTGAGGCGACATGGGTCTTGTCATGAATTATGTCACTTTTCAGTACTCTCACCGTTTGAACTAAAACCACAACAAGAATTATGGAACGGAGGGAGTAGGACTTTTGGTGCAATGGTGCTTGCTTGATTTCTCATATTGTTCTTGGCTTTTATCAGTAGGCTTGATACTTTCTCCATGTTGTTGGCGTGCTTAAGTGGCTGGATGGATAATCTTGTAATGAACCACCAATTCTTGCAGCTGCAGTAGGAACCATGTGTTCCGTTTTTTATTTTGGTTGAAAATGCATCTGCGGATAGTAACTTTGTTTTACCGTTTTGAAAACTCTCTAAATTGATCTCTCAAAAGAGGTACCTTTGAACTTTAATGAGTTGATATTGATGACATGTCTAGAGCTAGTGGTTTGTCTCGCCCAAGAGAAATATAAATGGTGATGATTTCTTCATGCTGTCTCACTGATATGCCTTAATTAATTTAGTGAATTTAGTTGTGGTGTTTTTTTAGAAGAGCAATGTTACTGACGACTATAAATGTAACCTGAATCTTGAACTATATGTTCAGGGAACTAAAGATATGGTGTTGTATTGCTGGTTGAAGATCTTGTAAACTTTTGTTTTGCTTCAGTAGCTGCACAAAACTGCATGAAGATTTTGAGTAGTTCATTATTTGTTGCATATTTTTGGCCTACAATGCATATACTAGAAGACTGCAATGGCTATGTAGTGAGACGAAGATGTTCATATATTTGGTCAGAGTGATAATTGCAACTGCTTTGACATTCACAGTTTTTCCATAGATAATATCTTTTGCTCAAATCATGAACACGCATTTTAGCCATCAACTGTACAATTTTCCCTCACTTTGGTCCAGTGGCTGAATACTCATCTGACAGATGGTGCAAATGGTGATGAGGGCATATCCAGACTTGCTGTTTTCTTCGGCCCACGAGATGACGATGGCTTCTGAATGCTAGCTGACATACAAATCTGAAATTAACCTCGTGATTGGAAATACTACTACATGTCAAATGCTGTTGGTACGGTAGTAAATTATTAAAGCATTTTAGTAAGCAGCGTTTCCATTTGTGGAAGAGGTATTGCTCTGTTGATGCCTGATAGCTAATTCATGGTCGAAACAAATTGCGTTTCGAGGTGGCAGATTTTTTGCATGTCACGTAACTAGCTTGGATTTACATGACTTGCCTGTCCATCTTTCATATTCTCTTAACGTGTGGGTAATTTTTTCATACATATGGGTCTTACTAGTCCATATTGCTGGAGATTTATTTTGGGGAAAGTCATAAAAACAACCCGCTGATTTTACGCCCGCATCATCCGCGCCGTGCACCGTCCGATGGCGCTTATCGCGATTTCCTTTTGCGGACGCGCTGCACAGCATTCACACCACGACGTGCCTTTTTTTAGTTGGATGGTCCCTGTCCTCAGTACGTACGTCACTCTTGTTTATTTTTGAATATTCAGCGCTCCACGTGAGAGTGTAGTGCTATCATACAAAAGTTACTCGTTGTATTTTGGTAAAGAAAAATGGCACCATTGTTGCTACTCTCATTAACTCAACCAAGCAAGCATAAAACAGCAACCTATATTTAGTAGTCGCGTTGTTTGTTTTTGGCCAGCGCAAGTCGTTAGATTTGCCCATGTGGCTGTTGGATCGCAGCCCGCGCCACTGAACACCGATGATGTTGCGGTCGTCTCCATCGCGACATCACCATTGTTTGCGGTACTCACTGTTGTTGTTGTGTCCTAGACCCGATGACAATGCTACCGCCATTGCATTGGTCGCTACGCAACATCGTCCTATTGCAATTGTCATGACACGTTGCAACGTCATAATGGTTGCATTCGCCGCTACGTAACAAAATCCTTGTTGCACGGCGCCGCCGCAACATCATTGGCGTTGCCATCGTCGGCATTGTAGTAGTCGCCACACAACATCGTCAATGTTGTTTCTTCATTACACAATATCGTCGGCGTTGCACCGCCGTCGTAGCATCACCCCACATTGCCGTCATGGTGTGACGTCGATGCGGTGGGGCATCGCTATGCTGCAAGGAGTACCGCCGTGTTGCATGGCGTGCTACAAGCCGGCGTTGCGGTCGTCTCCATCGCGAAATAACCACTGTTTGCGGTAGTCATTGTCGTTGTTGCGTCCTAGACACAGCGGCAACGCCACCGCTGATGAGGATACAAACCTGGGGTAGGGTCATAGGCCTGACCTATACGTCCTACCCAAGGTCACTACCCTAGAACATAAGAAGTCCAGGAAACAGCAGAAGACCCCGAGTCGAAGATGTCGAGTGCAATCCACTCGACAGCCATGTCACTTGGGAGTCTTCCTCTCTATCGTCACTCGACCACCTAGGGAATCACTCGACCTATCGAAGACCAGGAGTCACTCAGCGTGGCGACGGGCAGGCGTTCACTCCGTAGTCTTTAAGGCCATTAACAACATTTAAGGCTGGCATTACCAGTAACGCACCTACTTTATGTACATTAAGCCCCTTGTAATGGAGGTTGGCTGGGGTCCTGGCGCACTCTATATAAGCCACCCCCTCCTCTGGGACAAGGGTTCGCACCCCCTGTAATATATCACACATAATCCAATCGACCGCCTCCGGGCACCGAGACGTAGGGCTGTTACTTCCACTGTGAAGGGCCTGAACTCGTAAACCTCGTGTGTACACCTTCACAATAGCTGAGATCTTGCCTCTCCATACCTACGCCCCTTTCTAATGTCAGTCTTAGGAGTTGGTGCCCACCGTGGGGCAGGTGTCTTAGCGACTTGTTGGTGAAGTTGCAAGTTTTACCGATCGCCATCGTCATGGTTTCCAGCGGCGGATTGGCTGAGGGCCGCGAGATCTGTCTCTGCGCGCTCGTTTTCATCGCCGACGACTCCGCGTGGCTTCAAGAAGCTCCCCTGGACGTTGAGGCGCTCCCCGTCCGAGGGGCGACGCACTTCCGTGCGTGCGTTCGCGATGTTCTCCTCCGGCAGCCGTCGACTTAGTATCAGTCGGCTCCGATGGTGTTTTCACTCCCCGTTGTTTGCCGCCGCAAGCGGTCCGGTCGATCGCGGCTTCAGCGGTGGGTGAAGCACGTGGTGGCTCGGCATTCGGCCACCCATCAAGTCGCGGCCTGTTCGATCTATCGACTGGCTCCGCGGAGACCGCATCCGAGTGAGATAGCAGCGACCCTGCGGCTGAAGTCTTGATGGTCGACGGTCCTCACAGCCCGCCTGGTTTCTGCTGTGAGGACGGCGGAGACGGGGGCGGCGATCCGTCGTGCGTCCACGAAGAATACCGACCCGAACCCCTCTCTTCGCAGCAGAGGGAAGAACTTCATCGCCACAACATGGATGCACTCCACACGCCCATCGTTGGAGAAACCCCCGAGGCTCGGGCCTTGGAGGAGGTGCGCCTAGCTAATTTGGCTGAGCGCACTCGACTGGATAACCTTCAGTGTGCTTTCGATGAGCGCGCTCAGGAGCGGATCCATGAATCCAGTCAATGGCAGCTTTTTCCGCCTCCACCTAAGGTATACCGTACTCCAATTCAGAACCTCACAGCTGTGGCCCGAATAGCAGAGTTGATCCAACCTTCCCAGTCGGAGGCTGGCAGAGGGCTGATGCAGATCTGGGCCTTGGTCCGGGCAGCAGGAGAGCAAAACACAGCACTATCTCAGTCGCGGAATAGGATACACAGCAGATCCGTTGTAGCGGACACAGTTTAGTCGGCCCACAGCCCAAGATTGCCCCCGCGGCGTGAAGGCCGTGGACAGTATGATCATCCACTCGGCCGCGGCAATCGTCGTCTGGGACCCATGCCTCCTCCGAGGAGTGCGTCATATGTGCCTCAGCGAAACGATGACAGACGCCATCACAGTGGCGAGCGCAGAGCCTCAGTCGACCCAAGAGAACCAGGCTTCAACGCGAGATCCATCCTCGTTCAGGGCCTGGTCGACCGGAGCAGAGCGCATAGAGAAGACCCTGACAGAGATCATCCAAGTGGCAACAGAGTGCATGTTTCCGGTCCGGAGTGTTTCAGCAGGGCCATTAGGGCGGCGGTGATTCCTCCCAACTTCAGGTTGGCGACTGGAGTCACTAAGTTCACTGGAGAGTCCAAGCCTAAAACTTGGCTTGAGGATTACCGAGTTGCTGTGCAGATTGGTGGTGGAAATGATGAAGTGGCAATGAAACATCTCCCTCTGATGTTGGAAGGGTCAGCCCGAGCATGGTTGACTCAGTTAGCTCCGAGTAGTATATACAGTTGGGAAGAGCTGGCTCAAGTGTTCGTCAGAACCTTCGAAGGCACATGCAAACGACCAGCAGGATTGACCGAGTTGCAACATTGTGTGTAGAAGCCGAGTGAGACCTTGAGAGATTTCATTCAGAGGTGGACCACTTTACATCACACCGTCGAAAATGTATCAGAGCATCAAGCAGTGTGTACTTTCAAGGAGGGCGCCAAATACCAAGAATTAGTCTTGAAGTTCGGTCGGACTGGTGATATGACTCTGACTCGGATAATGGAAATAGCCACCCGGTACGCTAACGGGGAAGAAGAGGATCGACTCTGTAGCGGAAAGAGTAGACCAGTCAGCCAGGAGACCGGTGGAGGTAATTCCAATCGGAAACAGAAGCGTAAGGCCGAGCCCGCAGCACCCGGTGAGATCGCAGCGGTGGCTCAAGGAAAGTTTAAGGGAAAACCTAAGGGGCCCTGCCCCCCTAAGAAAGTGAAAGATCAGGCGGGAAATGATGTGTTGGATTTACCGTGTCACATCCACACGAAGAAGGACGAAGAGGGGAACCTGATTTACCCTAAACACACCACTCGACAGTGTCGGCTCCTGATCCAGCAGTTCCAAGGAGATCAACCCAGTGAAAAGGTAAAGGAGTCAGACAGAGACGAGGATGAGGAAGAAGCCGGCGGTTATCCCAAAGTCAATTCAACCCAGATGATTTTTGCTGATGTTGAGAGCAAGAGTCGATTGAAAGTCATCAATATAGAAGTGAATATGGCTGCTCCGACGGCGGCGACCACATACCGGAAATGGTCTCAGACAACCATCACATTCGACCAGTCTGACCATCCTGCTCGTGTAGCCACCCCCAGGAGGCAAGCACTGGTGGTCGACCCCGTGGTTGGAGGCACTAGACTGACTAAAGTGTTGATGGACGATGGCAGTGGCCTAAACATCCTTTACGCTGAAACCTTGAAGGGGATGGGCATTCCGATGTCCAAACTTAGCGAGAGCAACATGAGTTTTCATGGTGTTATCCCTGGAAAGAAAGCCGAGTCACTCGGCCAAATCGCACTCGACGTGGGTTTTGGTGATTCCAAGCATTACCGTAAGGAGAAGTTGACATTTGAAGTCGTGGATTTCCAGAGCGCTTATCAAGCCATTCTGGGTAGGTTGGCCTACGCACGTTTTATGGCTCGACCATGTTACGTGTATCTCAAGTTGAAGATGCCTGGTCCCAAAGGTGTGACCACAGTTACCTACAATCGGCAGAAAGCAGAGCAATGCTTTCAGAAAGGTTCCAAAATTGCTGATGCGCAGATGGCGGCAATTGAATTCCAAGAGTATTAGAAGAATGCAGATCCGAGTGATTTGCTCCGAGCCAAGAAGCCTGCTACAGATTCTGCATTTCAGTCGACTGATGAAACGAAGCCGATTCATATTCACCCGATCGATCCCAATGCCGCACCGACTCATATATCAAAAACACTCGATAGAAAATAGGAAGAAGCGCTCATCCAGTTCCTCTGTGAGAACTGGGACATCTTTGCATGGAAACCCTCTGACATGCCCGGTGTACCCAGGGGACTGGCTGAGCACCACTTGCGTGTCGACCCCAAGGTAAAACCCGTCAAAGAGCACCTTCGGTGGTCTACCACGCAGAAGAGGAAAGCAATTGGCGAGGAAGTGGCTCGGCTGCTAGCAGCAGAGTTCATCCGTGAGATTTACCACTCCGAATGGCTTGCCAATGTAGTCAGGGTCCCTAAGAAGGATGATTCACTCCGTATGTGCATTGATTTCAAGCATATCAATCGGGCCTTCCCGAAAGTTCACTTCCCTCTCCCTCGCATCGATCAGATTGTTGACTCGACTGCGGGGTGTGAGCGCTTGTCTTTCTTAGATGCATATCGCGGGTATCATCAGATCCGACTGTATGGTCCCAACGAAATAAAAAAGCTTTCATCACCCCATTCGGGTGCTTTTGCTATGTCACCATGCCATTTGGTCTTAAAAATGCCGGAGCCACATTCATGAGAATGATTCAGAAGGGCCTACTCACTCAAATCAGTCGGAATGTGGAAGCATACATGAATGACATTGTGGTCAAGTCTCGCAAAGGTTTCGACCTATTGACTGACCTCGCAGAAACCTTTGCCAACCTAAGAAGATACGATATCAAGCTCAATCCATCAAAATGTACATTCGGAGTTCTAGGAGGAGAGTTACTCAGTTTTCTCGTTCCGAACGAGGGATCGACGCCAATCAGGAAAAAGTTGATACCATCCTCCGAATGAAGCGCCCTGTGCGAGTGCATGACGTTCAGAAGCTGACTGGTTGTTTGGCCGCCTCGAGTCGATTCATTTTTCGTCTCGGTGAAAAGGCCTTGCCTCTTTACCGACTGATGAAGAAATCTGATAAGTTCGAGTGGACTGAAGAAGCTGATGCAGCGTTTGTAGAGCTCAAAACCCTGCTGTCCACCTAGCTAGTGCTCGCTGCGCCAATCAGCAAAGAGCCTTTACTGATTTACATTGCAGCCACTTGACAAGTTGTCAGTACAGTACTCACTGTCGAGCGAGTGGAGGAAGGAAAAGCTTACAAAGTTCAGCGCCCAGTTTACTATCTCTCTGAAGTTTTGACTCCATCCAAGCAACGATATCCACATTATCAGAAGCTTCTCTATGGAATATAGATGACCATGAAGAAGTTTATTCATTATTTCTCAGATCACTCCATTACGATCGTCGGCGACACATGACTATCTGAAATCCTGAATAACAGAGATGCAACTGGTCAAGTGGCAAAATGGGCGATTGAACTCCTTCCTCTAGATATCAAGTTTGAGGCAAAGAAGGATATCAAGTCCCAGGCAATCGTAGATTTCCTCGCCGAGTGGATTGAACAACAACTGCCGACTCAAGTTCACTCGGAGCATTGGACTATGTCCTTTGATGGCTCCAAGATGTTGAATGGTTCAGGTGCCGGGGTAGTACTGGTATCCCCCCGTGGAGATAGGCTCAGCTATGTTCTCCAGATACACTTTGATTCCTCCAATAATGAAGCCGAATATGAAGCACTTTTATACGGGTTGCGTATGGCCATTACAATCGGCGTCCGTCGCCTTATGGTCTACGGCGACTCGGATTTGGTGGTTAATCAAGTGATGAAGGAATGGGATGTCAGGAGCCCGGCCATGATTGGTTATTGCAATGCAGTAAGAAAGCTGGAAAAGAAGTTTGAAGGGTTGGAACTTCACCATATACCCCGACTAAAAAATCAAGCTGCAGATGAGTTGGTAAAGATAGGTTCAAAAAGAGAGGCCATTCCCTGTAATGTGTTTTTGGAACATATTCATTCACCTTCAGTTCAGGAGGATCCTTTCACTGAAGGGTCGTCACAGCCCAAGAGCATCACAGATCCGACTGAAGTCGAAGTCCCAGCCGTGGTTGACTTGGTCATGGAGGTTTTGGTCATCACCCCCGACTGGACAGTGCCGTACATTGCATACAATCTAAGGAAAGAACTTCCAGAGGATGAAGAAGAGGCTCGACAGATCGTCCGACGGTCTAAAGCCTTTACCGTGATGAGAGGTCAGTTGTTCAGAGAAAGTGTAACTGGGGTCTGCCAGAAGTGCATCACGCCAGAAGAAGGCCGAATGATTCTCAATGATATTCACTCGGGGACCTGTGGTCACCATGCGTCCTCTCGGACCATTCTGGCCAAAGCATACCGAGCCGGATTTTACAGGCCTCGTGCCAATGAGATGGCAAAGGAAATAGTGGACAAGTGTGAAGGCTGCCAGTTTTACTCCAACATGTCCCACAAACCTGCATCATCTCTGAAGACTATTCCACTCATCTGGCCTTTTGCTGTTTGGGGATTGGACATGGTTGGACCTCTGAGGACCGGCAGGAGTGGATTTACCCATGTGCTAGTGGCAGTCGACAAGTTTACCAAATGTATCGAAGCTAAGCCCATTAAAAACCTTGAAGCAAGTACTGTTGTGAGTTTCATCAGAGAATTGATATTCAGATATGGCGTTCCGCACACCATCATCACGGATAACGGGTCGAACTTCGACTCTGATGAGTTCAGAGCCTTTTGTGCTTCCCAAGGCACGAGGGTCGACTACGCCTCGGTCGCTCAACCTCAGTCGAATGGACAGGCTGAGCGAGCGAATGGGTTGATTCTCAAAGTACTGAAACCCCGGTTAATGCGTGACCTCAAGCATACAGTAGGGGCTTGGGTCGATGAACTCCCATCAGTGCTTTGGGATTGAGGACAACTCCAAATCGGTCGACTGGACGGACTCCATTATTCTTAGTCTACGAAGCCGAAGCCGTACTCCCGAGTGATTTGCTCCACAACACGCCCCGAGTCGAACTCTTCTCAGAAGAGGAAGCAGAGCAGGCTCGGCAAGATGCAGTCGATCTCCTGGAGGAACAAAGAGAGAAGGCCTTGATCCGGTCGACCATTTATCGGCAAGACTTGCATCGATTCCATGCCAGAAACGTAAGGGGTCGGGCATTTTAAGAAGGAGACCTGGTTCTCCGAGTGGACCAGCATGAGCCACAAAAGCTCGCTCCTGCCTGGGAAGGCCCTTTCGTCGTCACGAGAGTGCTCCACAACGGAGCATATCATCTCTTCAACGTCGAGCACAACAAAGATGAACCACGCGCTTGGAACGCGGAACTACTCTGCCCTTTTTACTCATAAGTATTTAGATTGATGAGATGTAAAAAGAAGTACCTTTTAGTTTGGTTATCAAAAGACATAATTTTACAGTCTTCCGAATGATTGTTTTTTATTTCTTTTTTACATATTGCCTTAGCTGCGAATCTATTTCGCCTAAGTGATAAAAATCCTACCGAGTGGTGAGTCTGCCTCTCACTCGGGGGCTTAGCTGCGAATTTATTTCGCGTAAGTGATAAAAATCCTACCGAGTGGTGAGTCCGCCTCTCACTTGGAGGCTTAGCTGTAGTCCAGTACTTGCCTAAGTAATAAAAATCCTACCGAGTGGTGAGTCTGCCTCTCACTCGGGGGCTTAACTACGAATCTGTTTTGCCTAAGTGATAAAAATCCTACCGAGTGGTGAGTCTGCCTCTCACTCGGAGGCTTAGCTGCAGTCTAGTACTCGCCTAAGTAATAAAAATCCTACCAAGTGGTGAGTCTGCCTCTCACTCGGGGGCTTAGCTGCAGTCCAGTACTCGCCTAAGTGATAAAAAGTCCTACCAAACGGTATGGGTCAATCATGTTTCCCTCCCCCCCCTAGGGGTTGCACTGTCAAGAAGAAGAATGAGATTATGGGAGCAAATCTTCCTGTTTGAGGTATTAGCCGCGGTCCAATACTCGCCTAAGTTTGAAAAACCCTACCGAGTGGTGAGCAGCCCTCCCACTCGGGGGCTTAGCTGCAATCCAGTGCTCGCCAAAGTTTGAAAAAAAAATCCCATCGAGTGGTGAGCAGCACTCCCACTCGGGGGCTTAGCTGCAGTCCAGTACTCGCCTAAGTTTGAAAAATCCTACCGAGTGGTGAGCAGTCCTCCCACTCAGGGGCTTAGCTATAGTCCAGTACTCGCCTAAGTTTGAAAAAGAAAAATCCTACCGAGTGGTGAGAAGTCCTCCCACTCGGGGGCTTAGCTGCAGTCCAGTACTCGCCTAAGTTTGAAAAATCCTATCGAGTGGTGAGCAGTCCTCCCAATTGGGGGCTTAGCTGCAATCCAGTACTCGCCTAAGTTTGAAAATTCCTACCAAGTGGTGAGCAGTCCTCACACTCGGAGGCTTAGCTGCAGTCCAGTACTCGCCTAAGTTTGAAAAAACCCTACCGAGTGGTGAGCGGGGATGCGGGTCGACCACAACTCCCCCCTCTCTCCCCCGGGGGTTGCACCGTCAAGAAGAAGGACGAGATTGTGCGCACCCATCCAACGGTTGGTCCCTTGCTGATGACAGGAACGTCAAGACCATTGTTGAGTACCTTGCTGATGAGCTGATCAATGCTGCCGAAGGCTCATCCAACTGGGCGACTGCTGATCCTTCTTCGGCACCTACATCAAACGAAGAGAAACCGATCCAAGAGAAGAATGGATTTCACTCGAAGATAAATGCAACATATCCCAAAATAAATCCAAAGGATACTAACAACAGAGTAAAAGTACTCGGGCATCAGGCCCGAAGGAGTTTTAAATGATTACAAAATCACTCGGCATTCCGAGGCAAATAAAAGTGGGGCATAATGTTTTTCCGTCACTCGACGGGAGAAGTACTGGCTGGATCGCAGAAGCTGTCAAGATCGATGTTGTCGGCAATGCGGGTAGCTGCCTCGAGGAAGGTGTCCATGAAGTCCTAGAAGGAGTGATTCTTAGTATTTGCTACCTTGAGGGCCGCCAGCTTCTCTTCTTTAGCGTCCTTGCAGTGCACTCGAACCAATGACAAAGTGACGTCAGCACCACAGCGAGCAGAGGACTTCTTCCACTCTTGTACCCGGCCAGGAATCTGATTGAGTCGAGTCATCAGTGACTCGAGGCCTTGAGAAAGTTCTGCTTGAGGCCAGAGTTCGGCGTCCACTCGGGTCATCGCACCCTTCAGCCGAGCCAGATAGTCGACAGCGCCGAACAAGCGTGATTCCAATTGAAGCAAGTTCATCGCAACTTCATCTTTCATGGGACAATTGATGGGGTCGAGACGTGTCTCGACCCGCCCGATTTTAGCTTCAAAGTCCTCGCAACGTTCTGTTCCATCGCAAAAATAAATAAATGAGTTGACACTATTGCAACAAATTTCAGTCGACAACAGTTACCTAATCGAACAGCCATACCTTCATGCTTCAAGACAAGCTTCGCCGAAAGTTGTTCCAGGTAGGACTCTAGCTTGCCCGTTTTGGCTCTGAGGCCGCCGACTTCAGTGGTCAGGTTCTCATTGTCCTTCTTCAGTTGCTCGACTTCCCGGTTAGCGTACGAGGTGGCAGTCTTCAACTTTGCGTTCTCCTCCTCCAATTTGCCGACTGAAACCAGCTTCTGGTCCGCAAGCGTCGTCTTCTCATGTGCTTCCTTCTGAGCAGCAGCAAGGTCCAGGTCCTTCTTCTCCAAAGCCTCCTTCATTCTCTCTAAAGAAACAACACTCAGAGTGGTGAGCAGTCCTCCCACTCGGGGTCTTAGCTGCAGTCCAGTACTCGCCTAAGTTTGAAAATTCCTACCGAGTGGTGAGCAGTCCTCCCACTCGGAGGCTTAGCTGCAGTACAGTACTCGCCTAAGTTTGAAAAAACCCTACCGAGTGGTGAGTGGGGCTGCGGGTCGACCACAACCCCCCCTCTCTCCCCCGGCGGTTGCACCGTCAAGAAGAAGGACGGGATTGTGCGCACCCATCCAACGGTTGGTCCCTTGCTGATGACAGGAACGTCAAGACCATTGTTGAGTACCTTGCTGATGAGCTGATCAATTCTGCCGAAGGCTCATCCAACTGGTCGACTGCTGATCCTTCTTCCGCACCTGCATCAAACGAAGAGAAACCGATCCAAGATAAGAACGTTTTTCACTCGAAGATAAACGCAACATATACCAAAATAAATCCAAAGGTTCCTAATGGCAGAGTAAAAGTACTCGGGCGTCAGGCCTGAAGGATTTTTAAACGATTAAAAAATCACTAGGCATTCCGAGGCAAATAAAAGTGGGGCATAATGTTTTTCCGTCACTCGACGGGAGAAGGATTGGCTGGATCGCAAAAGCTGTCAAGATCGATGCTGTCGGCAATGCGGATAGTTGCCTCGAGGAAGGTGTCCATGAAGTCCAAGACGGAGTGATTCTTAGTATTTGCTACCTTGAGGGCCGCCTGCTTCTCTTCTTTAGCCTCCTTGAAGTGCACTCGAACCAATGAGAAAGCGACATCAACACCACAGCGAGCAGAGGACTTCTTCCACTCTTGTACCCAGACAGGAATCTGATTGAGTCGAGTCATCAGTGACTCGAAGCCTTGATAAAGTTCTGCCTGAGGCCAGAGTTCGGCATCCACTCGGGTCATCGCAGCCTTCAGCCGAGCCAGATTGTCGACAGCGCCGTCCAAGCGTGATCCCAATTGAAGCAAGTTCATCGCAACTTCATCTTTCACGGGACAGTTGATGGGGTCGTTACGTGTCTCGACACGCCCGGTTTCAGCTTCAAAGTCCTGCCAAAGTTCTCTTCCATCGCAAAAAAAACAATGAGTCGATAGTATTTCAACAAATTTCAGTCGACGACAGTTACCTAATCAAACATCCATACCTTCAAGCTTTAGAACAAGCTTCGCCGCAAGTTGTTCCAGGTAGGACTCTAGCTTGCCCGTTTTGGCTCTGAGGCCACCGACTTCAGTGGTCAGGTTCTCCTTGTCCTTCTTCAGTTGCTCGACTTCCCGGTTAGCGTCCGAGATGGCAGTCTTCAACTTTGCGTTCTCCTCCTCCAATTTGCCGACTGAAGCCAGCATCTGGTCCGCGAGCGTCGTCTTCTCACGTGCTTCCTTCTGAGCAGCAGCAAGGTCCAGGTCCTTCTTCTCCAAAGCCTCCTTCATTCTCTCTAAAGAAACAACACTCTTCAGACGAGCCTGAAGTTGGCGGTTTTCACTACGCACATCTGCTTGTGTGAAGTCACTCGGTTCAAAGAGACTGAATGAAAAGCAGTGGAAAGTTCGAATCACTAAGCAGACAAGGCAGTCGAATGGTTACCTCCCATGATGGCCGTCTCTTGTTGAGCAGTCTTGAGATTCTTCTTTGCGAGTTCAAGGTCAAGTTCAACACTGATATGCTTCTTCTTTAACTCGGAAAGTCGAGCTCCAAGATCACAAGACCTCTACAGTCAGCAAGAGTGATGTGTCAGTCGATAGAAATAAGAGACAGTGACAGAGAAAGTTACTCTAAGACTACTGCTGAATCAAATATTCAACAGTAGTCTCGAGGACTACACCCAGTGGTTGCACTTAGCGTGCCCCCACTGGTTCAGATCAACGCTCAGCAGGGTCTGCCCAACGTGAGTTCAAAAAAAAGAGAAAAAGGAAAGAGATACATTCTAAGACCTCAGTCGACTGCCAGCAGTCGGCCGTGGTCTCGGGGACTACACCCAGTGGGTGCACTCTACGTGCCCCCACTGATCCTAAAAGTTTACTAAGATTCAACTCAAGTCGAGTGGCGTGGAAAATTTCCCAAACTCTAAGCAAAGAAACACCCCAGTGGGTGATCGAATAGAAAACAACATTCAAAAGTTCAGTCGGAGTTTTTGCTGACTTGAACATTGGTCTGAAGGGTAGTACTGACGTTGTAAGCCACCTGGCTAGCTTCATACATCACCTTCACCTGCTCCATAACAAGGTTCACCTGGCGAAGAGCTTCCCTAGTGGCACTCGGCGAGTCGTCCGGGATCTGATACACAACAAAGACTGATGGCCGCAGGGCAGCCGAAGCAGGTGCTGGGTCAGATGCGTGGGGATGCACTGGAGCGGCAGGAGTCGGCGCGGTCGAGCCCGACGGACGATCAATTGTCAGCGGGTTGGCAAATGTGACGTTGATACGAACCGGCTCTCCAGAATGTTCGACCACCGCCTCAAGCGCTGATGTTGACTGAGGGACTTGAACTTCAAGCCTCCTCCTACCTGAGCTCCCACCCCTCTTCCTCCTCTCCTGTAGAGGCACTTCTTCCTCGTCATCAGGGAGCACGACAACTTCTTGCAGAACTACAGAAAAAGGGAAATGTCAGAAAACCCTGCCGATTGATGGTCCACTCAACTTAATGAAGCCTGGTCGAACGGACTTACCAACTCGTGAAGTGGCCTCCTCGTTCCCTGGCGCCTTGTCGATGACCATGTCGGTGGCAGCAGAGGTGGGACTGGAAAGATACATGATTCGGCTGATTAGAATAAAAACTTCAGTCGACCTACGTAAACACAAGCGAGACACTTACCCTGAAGCGACATGGACATCCATCTTGATCCGTGCCAAAGTCTTCCTAGCCTTGGGAGGAGCAACTTTGGGATGCTTGGCCACCTTCTCCGTCGGCTCCGGGGTCGACGTCCGAGTGCACTTCTGAGTGTTGGAACTCGGAGCCACGTTCTTCCCACGCCCGCCAGACGGGTCATGCTGCTGTTTGGATCGACGTTCGGAGCGCGGCGGCGAGTCGACTTCTTCCTTATCGTCCGACTCCTCGCTTTCCTCCTCGTCCTCTTCACCCGGAGACTCCCACTCGCCACTCTCCTCCGCAGTGTCCTCCCCCTCCTGGTCCTGCTCCAAAGCTTGTTCGCCGTTGGGCATCGAATGCATCTCAGTGAATACCTGCGGGACGAATCAGTAGAGTAAAAGTCAGTCAACATCAAGTATAGTCGGAGCGTAAGCATAAAGTAGTCGGAACAAAGGGCATACCTTGTCGGGCGGATTGTCGTGGGCGAAGGGGATGACTCGCCTAGATCCTCTGGGGTTGTCCTGATTGCCTGTGATACTCCTCAGCCACAAAGCCACGGTCTCAGACGTCACTTCTTCTGCATGGACCCGACCAGTGTCATCCGGTCCGGAGTACAACCAAATAGGATGATCGCGAGCCTGGAGAGGCTGGATGCATCGACTGAGGAACACTTCCAGCAGGTCCATGCCGGTGACACCCTCATTGATAAGTTGGACCACTTTCTCCACCAACATCTTCGTCTCCACGGTCTCAACAGCAGTTACTTTCAGTGGGGCAGGGGTCTGAACACGGTCGAATGAGAAGTGGGGAAGACCAGTCGACTGACCTGGAGCCGCGACATCCTGGCAGTAGAACCATGTCGACTGCCAGCCTCTAACAGATTCAGGGAGAGTCATGGCAGGAAAAGCACTTCTACGCCTCTTTTGGATACCTAGACCCCCACACATCTGAATGCGTGAGTTTTTGAATCACTCGACTTTTCCTTTTTGACCGACTGGGAGAGGATGGTGAAGATATGTTTGAAAAGACCCCAGTGCAGTCGACACCCTAAGAAATTCTCACACATCGATACGAATGGAGCCAAATAAGTGATGGTGTTGGGAGAAAAATGGTGGAGTTGAGCGCCAAAGAAGTTCAGGAATCCTCGGAAGAAAGGATGCGGAGGGAGCAAAAAACCCCGGTCGACGTGAGTGGCGAGCAGTACACACTCACCCGGTTGAGGCTGCGGTCCATCTCCCCCTTCGGCAGCCTTGCCGCTCCCTGGGCGATCAGCCCGGACTCCTCCAACTCAGCCAGATCCTCTTGCCGGACCAAAGACCGGATCCAATTGCCCTGGATCCAGCCCAGCGGCAGCCCCGTGCGTGATGATGACCCGTGGTTCTGCTTCTTGCCTTTCGCCGCCCCGTCGCCTTCTTTGCGTGCTCTAGCGCCGCTATCTTGTCCTTCACATGGCGGCAGGGCAGCAGCATCGAGAGCGGAGTTGCTAGGCGCGGTGGAGGGGCGGAGGAAAAAGAAGGAGGAACAGGCGTGCACAGTGCAGGCGCCTCGGCCACGTCACCTTATAAAGGGTTGCTTCCGAGTGACTAACGCGTAGGGCCAGGCAATCCTGTCAAATCCCACACCAGTCGCGCGCAACGTACGTGGCGAAAAAGGCGGTGAGGTAATCGAGGCATCGCTGCTTATCCGGTCCGCCCGTTTTGGCGCCCTCCGTCCCGCACGCTTCCCCGAACATTCGTATCCTGCGAAATCCGGGATACACAGCAGTCAATCGCGCCCAAGATCCCGCACTCTAATGCAACACTCGGCACATGCATGATGCCACAAGTTCAGTCGACAACTCAATAAATGGACCAAGGCGACTGAGTTGACACCCACGAAGGCGCAAAGTTCAGAAAACTCCCACGAAGGCGCAAAGTTCAGAACGAGTTGAACTTCAACCTACTTTCCACTCGAACCTTAATCCATTCGGGGTCTACTGAGGAGGATACAAACCTGGGGTAGGGTCATAGGCTTGACCTATATGTCCTACCCAAGGTCACTACCCTAGAAGATAAGAAGTCCAGGAAACAGCAGAAGACCCCCAGTCGAAGATGTCGAGTGCAATCCACTCGACAGCCATGTCACTCGGGAGTCTTCCTCTCTATCGTCATTCGACCACCCAGGGAATCACTCGACCTATCGAAGACCAGGAGTCACTCAGCGTGGCGACGGGCATGCGTTCACTCCGTAGTCTTTAAGGCCATTAACATCATTTAAGACTGGCGTTACCAATAACGCCCCTACTTTATGTACATTAAGCCCCTTGTAATGGAGGTTGGCTTTGGTCCTGACACACTCTATATAAGCCACCCCTCCTCTGGGACAAGGATTCGCACCCCCTGTAATATCACACACAAAATCCAATCGACCGCCTCCGGGCACCGAGACGTAGGGCTATTACTTCCACTTTGAAGGGCCTGAACTCATAAACCTCGTGTGTACACCTTCACCATAGCTGAGATCTTGCCTCTCCATACCTACCCCCCTTTCTACTGTCAGTCTTAGGACCACGACAACCGCCATTGCACTTACCGCTACGCAACATCGTCCTCTTGCAGTTGTCATGGCACATCGGAATGACATCACAGTTGCATTGCCACTACGCAGCAAAATCCTTGTTGCACGACACCACCGCAACATCATCGGTGTTGCCATGCATCATCGACGGGCAGCACCGTCGGCGTTGTAGTAGTAACCACACAAAATCGTCTATGTTGTGGTCTTCATTACACGATATCATCGGCGTTGCACCGTTGTCGCAGCATGACCCCACGTTCCTTTTGTGGGGTGACACCAATGCGGTGGGGGCCTCTCGCTATGCTGCAGGGAGAGCCACCGTGTTCCATGGCTTGCTACAAGTCGGTGTTTATGAACCATGCTACTGGAGTGCCGCCGGTGCTGTGAGCTCGTGCTACTGGGGCGTCCGAGATGTTGTGAGCCATTTTTGTGAGTAGCGACCACATGTGCTGCGTGATGGAGGTAGCCAATGAGGTAACTATAAGATGTATTGAGCATTAGACACACTGCCATGATAGTGCGATCCGGAGGCTTGACATACTGCAAGGGGTAGTCATCCCTGTTTCAAGCGATGACCCCGCTGCAAAGTTCACCGTCGCTGCTGCAATCCGGCGAATTGTCGCACTACAAGGGCTAGCTGTCTTTGCTACAAAGCTCACAAATACTGTTGCAGGGGTATAAGCAAGTTTGTACTTCCATTTGAAGAACCAAATGGCGCTGTTGCAGACTGTGTATGCACATGGAGTCGAGTGTCTCGATCCTGGCTTTGCCACTGTACGTATGTGTGTGTGAAAGTGCTGTTGTTTGTGGGCTGGTTTTTCCGCTGTACGTATATGTGTGTGAGCCAAGAAAATCACGTGGTACTGCAGCGGCCGCCTAGACACCTAGGGCCAGGGATCTGACGGTTAGCTTTAGCTTAATCGAACGGCTCGGCAGACTGTTTAACTTTCGCTGGAATGATCCGAATGATTCCTAGCAACCGCCTTTATTTTGTTATGTGCTGGCTGAGCACGTTTTTTTTTTTCCGGGAATAATACTTGTATTACTCAATTACCAGGTCCTTACAATCCTCTTGGACAAACTTCAAAACATCCTTAGGGCCCGAACCGACCCACGTAATTGTTGGACCCTCTACTCTAGCAAAACTAGCTAGTCTATCACTCGCTTTATTTTGACAACGAGAAACAAGAGTAATACAAGATTGCCTAAGACTCAACAGCAACTTAATTTTGCCAACCAGAGAAGCATAAACCGACCGATCCACGTCGCCACTGGAAATCATAGCCACCACCGTACTCGAGTCCATCTCGACTTCGATTGGACGGTCAGAACGCTGAAGTGCGAAAGACAATCCTTCCATACATGCCGCTTCTAGAGCATCTCTGCACGAGAACAGGGCTCTGCAAGATGAGAAGATGACTGAATCAGCAACATCACGCAAGATCATCCCGGCACCCGCACCACCACCAGATGAGTAGGAACCATCCGTATTTAGCTTAACCCATCCTTGTTGAGGCGGCCTCCACTCAGATTCACCAACTGGAGCCTTAACAGGAGGTGTGGCAGTGAGGTCATAAGAAATACTGCACTTTCCTTTGGCTGGGTCACAGTGGGAGTTGAGCTTGATACTGAGCAGTGTATCCAAATAATTTTGTGTGTTACTTCGTTTCGAATATACTAGCTTCTCCAGAAAATTAATAATACATTGCATCTCTGAATATCACTCAGCTCACCAAGTGCATGAAGCAGCCACTCCTTCCCACTGTATTGAAACGAACTTAGAGCAGGTAGATTCCACACATCTGCCATGGCCAAGTAAAGGTCGCGTCCAAACTGGCATCGCACGAACGGGTGAAAATTGCCCTCCACTTCCATGCCGCAAACAGGACACCCACTAGACGATTCCAGACCAATCTTGTGCTTAGTTTTCCACGTCGGCAAAGAATCAATCGACAGTCTCCATGCAAAATTACGCACTGTAGGGGGAACATTACAACTCCAAATGAACTGCCAGCATTTCCTGTTCTCGTCCGGAGAGGAACTACATGCCACTGCCGAGTCCTTGTGGGCTTCTTGAAACGCCACATTGTAAGCTGATTTTACCGCGAAGACTCCAAATTTACCCGGACCCCATGCGATGACATCCTCCCCAAGTATGGGAGATGCTCTTATCTTTATTATTTCTTCGACATCAGCTGGTATGAAGTATTGCTAGAGCAGTTCCAGGTTCCACGAACCATTGTCATTGAGCAGACCGGATACAAAAAGTATGCGACACCGACCTTGTAATGACACCGGTTTGTATGAGTGAGGTCTTGGAATCCAATTGTCTCTCCATACTCTGATACTCCGTCCATTTCCAACCCTCCAAATTAAGGCTTTCTTCAAGAGATCGAGCCCATGACTTATAGCTTGCCACGATGATGAAGCATTACCTGAGAAGATCGTGGCCACTAAATTACCATGAGGATAATACCTGGCCTTCAAGACTTGGGCGCACAGACTGTCCGGTCTAGATAACAATCGCCAAGCTTGTCGGGCCAACAACGCTTGATTAAACATACGAAAATCACAGAATCCAGCACCTCCTTTGTTCTTAGGCTGTAAAAGGTAATCCCATCCTCTCCAATGGACCTTTCTTTTTCGTTCTCTAGACCCCCAATAAAAATTTCTCACCATCCTTGTCAAATCATCACACACTGAATAAGGTAACTTGAACATACCCATGATATAGGTTGGCAATACTTGTGCAACTGATTTAATTAAAACCTCTCTTCCTGGCTGGGCAAGGAGTCCATCCCCCCACTGCATCAAACGCTTTGTGAGACTAGTTTGTAGATTCTGAAAACGTCACTTGGACATATGCCCCTTAGGAGTTGGGAGGCCCATGTATTTTTCCTCAAAAACCAAGCTTGTTACCCCCAACACATCTCTAACTTGCTGCTGTATCATCACAGGGCATGTAGCACTAAAGAAAACAGAGCATTTGCCATAGTTCAGACTTGTCCAGTGGCCTTACCATTCAAAGCAGCCTTCACATTCTCCGCTTGGGCACTAGAGGCCTCGAAAAACAGTAAAGTATCATCGGCGAATAACAGGTGGGATATACCAGGGGCTGATCTGCATACCTTAACTGGGGTGATCTCAACCAACCTCACTTTGTTCTTTAAAATTGCAGACAAGACATCCGCAACAAACAAGAATAAGAATGGTGAGAGAGGGTCGCCTTGCCGAAGTCCACGCGACGGTGTAAATGAATCGAAGAGGGTCCCATTTAATTTGACAGAATATCTCACCGATGTGACACACGTTATAATCCAGTCAATCCACTCTATCGTATGCTTTTGAGAAATCAAGCTTATAAGCACAAAAACTCTTTGTTGGATCCTTCTCCTGCTTGATGTAATGAATGCATTCAAAAGCCACAAGAGCATTATCCCAGATCATCCTACCAGGAATAAAGGCACTTTGTTCTGGCGAAACAAGTGTATCCAATAGTGGTAGAAGCTGGTTCACCAAGCACTTTGAAATGACTTTATAAATTACATTGCAAAGGCTAATGGACCTGTAATCAGAGATCTTAGCAGGATTAGAAATTTTAGGAATAAGAACAATGGATGTAGAATTTACCCCCTCAGGCATTATTCTAGTCACAAAGAAATCCTTAACCGCGGCAAGCACATCCTCTTTGATAGTACTCCAATTTCGCTGAAAAACCTGGCAGGAAAACCATCCGGTCCTGGGGCCTTGAGCGGTCCCATCTGAAACAACGCATCAGAAATCTCCTTGTCCGAGAACGGGACACATAACTTGACATTATCTTCATCCGTCACCATAGACTCCAAAAGATCAGGGACTGGTGAAGCATCAAGTGTCGGGTCTGTAGCAAAGATATCATGAAAATAGTCATTTGCAAGCTTACCCATTGCAGAAAACTCCGAGTGCACCACCCCAACACTTTCTGTAAGTTGGTGGATTTTATTCTTCGTACCTCTCCATACTGCCTTATTCTGAAAAAATTGGTGTTTCTGTCCCCCTCCTTCAACCATCAACCAAGAAATTCTAGATCTCTGAAGCCATAACATTGCCTCTTGATATAATAACTCGTTCATTTTACCTGTCACCCTACGGATGTCCTGTTGGTCCGCATTCATATGCATGAGTTCTTCCAGCTGGGACCTAGATTTGGCGAGCTCCCTAGTGACATTTCCAATTTTTTTGCTCCACGAGCCAAGTGACAACATAGTCTTTGTCAAAGCATCTCGCAACTGTCCAAGGTATTGCACCCTTCCTACAGCCATCCAAGCATTTTTTATCACCTCTGGGAGCGTGTCATCCCTATCCCAAAATAGCTCATACCTTCTAGAATTTGCTCCCATTAGCCTCGGATCCGACGATCTCTTGAGTACAACTACCACATGATCAGAACATGGTGATGGCACATGTAAAACTGAAGAGAATGCAAACATGTTCCTCCAGGCGTTGGTAGCTACAGCTCTATCAAGGTGAATACGCACATTACTTGCACCACTACGTTTGTTATCATAGGTGAAAGGCACGCCTACGAACCCAAGATCCACCAAGCCACAGATTTCCAATGCATCCCGAAAAGCTATCGTTTGAGCTTCAGCCCTTGGAATTGCTGACATATGTTCGAAGTGCCAAAGCGCCTCATTAAAATCTCCAATCACTAACCACGGCAAATCACTTACATTTTTCAGATTCTGTAATTTTGTCCACATGATATGTCTATTCTCTACTCTTGGGTCCCCATATACATAGGTGACCCTCCATTGGTCGGCGTCCTGATTAACTCGCACATGGGCGTCAATATGTCGCTCATTTTTCTCCATGATCTCAACATCATAGGATTCATGACAGAACAGGGCTAGACCACCACTCATTCCATCACTATCTGCACCACAGAAGCCATTGAGGCCTAAATGGCCCCAAATCCTCCTCATCTTCTGATTTATGCCTGGTTTCACACAGAAAGAGCATAGTGGGGAAATGCGACTGACATAACGTCGCAAGTTCACGAACTGTCCGGGTATTCCCCCCTCACCGGCAGTTCCAGCTTAAGTGAATCACTGGACTTGGCGGTCCTCCGTCTCGGAGGCCGCCTCCATACTCATATCAGTATCATCTCCTTCAACACCTTCTCCCTGCCGTCTTCTTTTTACTATAGGTACCTTGCCCGGTGTACAGCTAGCTAGCCCTGTTACACCCGATGTTTCTGCAACACTCCCGTTCTCAATCAATAAAACTGTAGTAGACACTCTCCCTAATAAACAAGGCACTTCTTGTCCCCTAACATTGATGGAACCATCAGCAGTGATAAGTCTTTTCCGAGCACTCTTCCCATCATCCCCTAGAGCAGCAACCTGACCGAGAAAACTGCTTCTGTTTCGAGAGCTGGCTCTATGTGACGCCCAGATAATTAAGCTACAGTAATCCCTCTTTAATGGTGCCATGTCATTGATTTCACTGTTGCTAAATACCCCTTTGTTTCAATCCGGTTCAAATTCAATTTTCAAATTCTAAGTGAAATCCAAAAGTTCCCAAACATGAAAACTAAAATGTTGATCATGTGACAAATATTCACTTCTTAATATTGTTGGTGAACCAATTTTTTTGTAAAGTGCTTAGTGCCGTAAATAAAAGTGTGCAAAGGCAATAAAATGAAAAAAAGGAAAAGGAGAAGCCAAAAAAAGGGGGGAAGAGGCCCCCCATACCTCACTGGGCCTCGGCCGAGGTAATCCCCCAGGTCGGCCCACACGCCCCCCTCCCCCTCACTACTAGGGAAAAGCCTATACACAGAATCTTACCAGCAGCGCTCCCCAAAATACCACGCCACTGCTATTTAGCAGCAGCGCGTGTTACCGAAACGCGCTGCTGACAGGAAAATAGCAGTAGCGCGTCCACCACAAACCGCGCTACTGCTATAATTGCCATGACCTCCCCCCCCCCGCTAGTTATAGCAGTAGCGCACTATATTGAACAGCGCTACTGCTATAGAAGTTAGCAGCATCGCGCTTCTAGGAAAACCGCTACTGCTAAGATCAGCCCACAAGTTTAGTGTCACCCCGCTCCGTAAATAGGGTGTTTACCACCTTAAATATGTTATTTCTGAAAATACCACAAACAGTTGGTCTTCACTGAACTCTATGTGTAAAATTTTTAGCCGCAATATGAGTCCTCTCCGGTTCCTACCGGAGAGGACTCATATTGACAATTCAGTTTATACACAAAAAGATCATGATGGCCAATTTATTTTTGCATTGACGTATTTTTTGTATAGTTACACTTAGCAGTAGCGGTTTATATGCAAAGCGTTACTGCTATTCAGATTAGCTGTAGCGCGTTTTGGCAAACGTGCTACAACTATCCCTACCTTATCCCCACGCGCACGACTGGCCCTCACTCCACACTCTCACTCTCGCCCCCGTGCCAATAACCGTCGTCGTGCGTCGCCGCCGCCGCCGCCTTCGTCCGTCCGCCGCCGAGGTACTCCCCTCCTTCTGTCCCTCCTCCCTCCTCCTCGCACATCCTCCCTCCGCCTACGGCTGCCCCTCCCTCCACCGCCGCCACCCTCCTCCCTCCGCCTGCGGCCGCCCTCCTCCCTCCGCCTGCGGCCGCCCCTCCTCCCTCCTCCACCGGCAGCCCTCCTCCCACCGCCCTCGACCTCGCCGCCCCTAGCTACCTCTCCGTCGCCCCCCACCCCCTGTCACTAGTTAGTACTAGATTTGGTAGTTGTAGATGTTAATTTAGGGTTCATAGCTAGTACTAGATGTTGCTTAGTTAGTACTAGATTTTTAGTAGTAGTAGATGTTAATTACTAGTAGTGATGGTACTAGTTAACTAGGGCAGTATGATTAATAGTAGTTGTAGTTGAACTACTTTAGTTGTAGTTGAACTAGTTGAATTAATAAAATAATGTATTTTTAGTAAGAGAATTAATATAACTAGTTGAACTACTTTATTTTTAGAAAGAACTAGTTTTTTTCTATTTATAGTAAGTTTATATTTAGTAAGAACTAGTTGATAAACTAGTTGAACATGTCATATTTGTTGTTATTTTTTAGTTTAAGCAATTATTCGGGATGTATTAGTGATAACTTATATGGTTTCAGGTGACCACCATCGTCCCCGTCACCGACCCCCTTTGACATCCCGCGGTCGTCCCAGTCACCGACCCCCTCCGACATCGAGGTGAGACCAGCCAAATATCCTTGTATATCTTGTGTTGTTGCTCAAATAGGATATGTGGTTGCCCAAGTGGCCATTCATGTTCAGTTTACATCTCCGAGTGGCCTATGTTTTGCCGGAGTGTTGATTAATTTCCGTTCCGGCAAATTTCAGGCGCTCGATATGTCCTTTTTTAGCAAAGGTCATGCCGGATTTTTTCGTGAATTCTGGCATGACTTGTGCTAGAATATGTACAAGTTTAATCTTTGAATTATGAACGTAGGAAATGTCGTACTCGGACGACGACAGTCTCCCGGTGGAGTGTAGCTGGTGCCACGACGATCGACGTATGTGCGACAGGTTCGTTCAGCTGGACGAAGATCGGCGCATCAGCATTAAGCTCGAGGAGACCTTCGATTGTGAAACGATACACAACAACGACAAGTGTTTTTTTCGTAATTAAGCATGACTTCAACTATTTCAATGTCTAATTTTCATATTTTACAATTCTACTAGCTTATCCCATGCCATGCAAGACGCTATGTCTTGGAGAGGATGGGTTTTGAAGACCAGGAAAATTTCAAAACAAAGAAAATACACCTAAGGACCCATCATGATATGGATTTCGAAGTAAATCTGTGCAATGCTCAGAGCGTAACCCATTTTGGTTGCCAAAATTGGGAAGCACTTTGCAAACTGTATGGTTTTTATGAGGGTATGATTGTCACCATGGATCTTGGTGATCCTGACATCGAGCAAGACAATATGGACATTTGGGTCCTTGTTGATACGCTTCCGATTTTACCGCTATATGAGTTTCTCAAACATAGTTATTAACTAACTTATATTGTTTATTTCAAAATAGTTGATAGCTTATTTCCATTGACAGTTTATTTTGATTCTTCAAAGACTGTGCGGAAGATGGTAGATAAAACCCACTACACCGATGGCACCGAATTAATGTATAAGGAGAAAAATCATCTGATCGCATTTTGTACTCTTCTTGAGAATTACAATAACTATTATCGAACTCCTCCAAATTATGGTGAATACGTGCCACTAGTGCATGTGTTGAACCACGGTAACTTCTCTGGAGATACCCTGGTAAGATGTTTTACTATTACGACATCCGTGCATCTTTTGCATACTTCTAAAACTAGTACATAATTGCTAACTACGAAGTTATTATTATGTTATTCAACAGAAACTCCCGATGGATTGTGTGCCTCATCTGATGTCTCTGCATGGTCGCCTCTCAGTTCTGAAAATACTGCCAGGTAATTCTACGGAGCTCACCTGTGCATATCGGATTTCTAAAACCCGTGAACACATGTTCATCAAAGAATGGAAGAAATGTATGGACATTCGCTAGGAGGTTCTTGGAAGTAACATTCAGCGAAAGGCAAGAATTGGAGACAGGCTAATCTCCATTCTCCATAATGGAGAGTCAGGGGCTATCTTGTTTTTTGGTATTTTACCTTAGAAAATGTAGTAGGTCTTAATCGAATGTAATAGGTCCTATGAGGTACAATATGTTTATTATGTGGTAATGTGTTAGAGTTGATAATGAGGAGTACTTGTGATTACGACTAGTGAACAATTTGCTATGTGATGTCATTGATGAAAACGATGATCTTGAGGAGGTGTTATACGACAATGATGTATTATGATGATAAGTTGTTAATGATATGATGATGATGATGATATTATTATATCATTGGGTGAAAGAACCGCGGATTAGTTTCAAGTGGATGGACATCCACTTGAAACTAGTCCACGGTTCTTTCACCCCGTGATGTAATAACTCATTATGATGTAAAAACAATCTCTAAATTCCTGTTGCATGAAAACTTGTGTAAAGGTGTATGAATACAACATGAAATTAAAAAGAAATAAAATACTAAATAATAGTAGTAGCGCGGGAAAGGAGAAGCGCTACTACTAATTACCAGTAGCGCTGTTCCGACGAAGCGCTACTACTAAGTCAATTTAGCAGTAGCGTGGATCTAGGCGCGCAATTGCTAAGCATTAGCTGTAGTGCCTTATCAGTAGCGCTCCTGCCCGCGCTACTGATAGGCCTAAAACCCGCACTGCTGCTAGGCTTTTCCCTAGTAGTGCCTGCTTAACCACCACACCAACCGAACCCTAGCCTCTTCCCACTCTCCCCCGCACGATTCCGCCCACTCCCCACTCCTCTCCCCTCCTGATCCGATCTGGATCGGGCCGAAAAAGGCGCCCCGACGCAAACTGCCGTCGCCGGAGGCGTCCCCGACTCCACGCCGGGCCGCCCCTTCACCAGACCTCCTCCCCGTCGCCGCCCGTCACTCGCTAGACCGCCTCGTTCCCGCCGATGCCGCCCACGATCTCTTCGTCCCCAACACCGTTCGTATCGCTGTTGCGGACTCCGGCCACCCCAAGCTGCCTCGAGCCCACTGCCCCCTCCCTACAGCTTCGTGGTGAGCCGCCACGCCAGTTGCACCTCTCCTCTCCTCCCCCATTCACTGCTCCCATACTCCGCCGCGGTCGCGGCTCGCGCCATGCGACCCGGCCATGCCCGATGCGTGTCCCCACGCACCGTCGTCTTCCCGAGACCAGCGCTCGCCGCACCCCCTTGTGGGCCCACCTCCGGCCGCTGTCGCCGCCCGCGACCTCCCCGCCTCGCCTCTGCTGCCTGCGCCGGGCCACCGTGCCTGTTGCTGTCGGCCAGCCGCCGTGACCGCTGCCGTCCCCTACTGCACCGCTCTGCCTGCTGCTTCCACCGCGGGTCGTCGCTGCCGCTCGCACCACCTGCCGCGCGTGAGCCCCGCCCCGTGTTCTACTGCACCCCGTCCTGCTGGTCGAGGCTACCAGCTCCGCCCGCCATGGCCCTCGCGCCCCCGCCGCGGCAAGTCCTGCTGTGGTCACGGCCTCGCCCCGCCCTGGGCAGGCTACGGGTGCCCGTTATGCCCGGAGCTCGTGCCCGTTTCGCCCGCTACACCGCGCCCGATTTGGCCCCTGTGCCACTGCACGTTGGGCATGTCCCCTGTTTTAAATAAATAAAAAGATTAAAGAAAAGTATAATTATATAAATAATTAATTAACTTAATTAATTAGGATTAATTAGCCTAATCGCATGTTTAGTTGAAAACTGATTTAACTAGTCTAAGCAGTCAATAGCATGGGGGCCCCACCCCCTGTTGACCAGTCAAATGTTGACTGGTCAACTGGGACCCCCTGGCCCACTTGTCATCCTTTGTGTACACTACTGTGTACACAGAGCTGGGTACACCTAGCGTTTTAACAATTATTTTTGAACTAATAATAAATCCAAAAAATGTTTAAATATTTGAAAATTCATAGAAAATTATTCGTAACTCGGATGAAAATGTTTTCTGCATGAAAGTTGCTCGGAACGACGAGACGAATCCGGATACGCTCTCCGTTCGTCTGCCACATGCTCCTAGCATAGCAAACATGCAACCATTCCCCTTTGTTTCATCTGTCCGAAAATGCTTAATCCTGGGGAAACATTTCCGGATGTTTTCCCCCTTCGCCGGTATCATGGACCACTCCGTTAGAACACCTCTAGCACCGCTTATTGTCTTGTTATGCTTATGTTTGCGTGTATTTACTATTTCTTCCCCCTCTTCTCTCTGGTAGACCCCGAGACCGCTGCTGATGTCCCCGTGAACGACTACGTCGACGACGACCCTTCTTCCCTTTCAGCGGAGCTTCCAGGCAAGCCTCCCCTTTGATCATTCCGATATCGCTCATTCCATTCTCTGATGCTTGCATTAGATTTTTCTACTGTAATTGATTGCTCTTATTCTG
The DNA here is from genome assembly GCF_002162155.2 of Triticum dicoccoides. Lineage (NCBI taxonomy): Eukaryota > Viridiplantae > Streptophyta > Magnoliopsida > Poales > Poaceae > Triticum > Triticum dicoccoides. The sequence continues at coordinate 711,799,573 of NC_041389.1, read as the reverse complement.
ATGCATCGCCTGCTTTTGTACCTGTTGTTGTACCTTACCTGCTTATTCTAAACTGCTTAGTATAGGTTGGTTAGTGATCCATCCGTGACCACCACCTTGTCCTTGCTGCCCCTGCTTCATCATCGACGACTCGATCAACGTGATCGACGACCAGAGCCCGACACCTCACATCACATCACGCCCCTTTTGTTTCTCGACTCTGCAGAGTTACCATCGAGTGTCGAGGGTGGTACCTCATACATCACTGCTGATGAGATCTCTGTAGTGTAGCTATTCGGTCATGGTCATCGAGGGTGATTCCTCCTTGACCACTCCCGATGCGACTCTGTCGTGCAACCCCTCAGGTGTGAACCTCGAGGGTGGTTCCTCTTACTTCCACCTTGATGATTACATCCAGTGGAATTCACCGAGGGTGATTCCTTGGGGTTTTCCCTTGATGTTTGGACACACGATTACCTTGAATTCACTTGAGACCATTGTTGAAGTCGGGTCGGCCCTGAGGGGTACCCGCGAGTTGATGTGAAAGTCAGGCGGGCCCGTAGAGCACCCGCGTATTTTTCACGTGGAACGGCCGGGCAGTCTGGGCCCTTGCCGTAAGTCCACGAGATGGGGCAACGAGGTCATATTATTGTGAGTCTCTGCTCGTCTCCGTGATCCCCCAATGCACTAATAGGTTTGGGTATTTGTTGTGAGTTGGCCTTTTGCCTTTACGCACCAACCACCATGCGAGAATAGATATGGGCCTCGACGTCGTAGTATCATCCGATGCTTTGTCAGACGTCCAGTTTAGCATTGTGGCACGGTCGGATCGTGCTGGCCTTCCGAGGCAGTGCTGGTATCCACCCTGCACACAATGACCCAGAGTGCTGCGGGCGATGGGCCCAAGGCCCTGCAGTGCTTAGGATGTAGGCCGGCGGGTGAGGGAGTCCTGGATAAGGGGGGTATCCGGACAGCCGGACTATATACTTTGGCCGGACTGTTGGACTATGAAGATACAAGATTGAAGACTTCGTCCCGTGTCCGGATGGGACTCTCCTTGGCGTGGAAGGCAAGCTTGGCGATCCGGATGTAGATCTCCTTCTCTGTAACCGACTTTGTGTAACCCTAGCCCCCTCCGTTGTCTATATAAACCGGAGGGTTTAGTCCGTAGGACAGAACAACAATCATACCATAGGCTAGCTTCTAGGGTTTGGCCTCTCTGATCTCGTGGTAGATCAACTCTTGTAATACTCATATCATCAAGATCAATCAAGAAGAAAGTAGGGTATTACCTCCATCGAGAGGCGTGTCCCCAGTCTCCTGTTAACATTAGCCTTAGACGCACAGTTCGGGACCCCCTACCCGAGATCCGCCGGTTTTGACACCGACATTGGTGCTTTCATTGAGAGTTCCTGTGTTCCATCACTGTAAGGCTTGATGGCTCCTCCAACCTTCAACAACGCTGTCCTGGGTGAGACTTTCCTCCCCGGACAGATCTTCGTGTTCAGTGGCTTCACACCACGGGCCAACTCGCTTGGCCATCTAGAGCAGATCGACAGCTACGCCCCTGGCCATCAGGTCAGGTTTGGAAACCTAAACTACACTGCTGACATCCGTGGAGACTTGATCTTCGACGGATTCGGGCCAGTGTCAGGTGTGCCGAATGATCGCGATGTGCATGACCTAGATCTGTCGTCGGACAGTATTCGGAACATCGCACTTGCTACGGCTCCGGACTTCATTCCATAGCAGATCGTGCCTTCCGAGGACGGGTGGATGGACCACGCTCCGGAGGCCGCACACTCATCGGCGTTGGAGCCGAACACAGACTCCGCTCCTAAGGATATCTGTGTCTCCGGACCCCCGGACTTGTCCTCGGTCGAGGGTTCCGGGCCGCGTGCATCCATGCCCATCGAATCTGATTGGGCCCGAATATTGGAGTTCACCGTCGTGGATATCTTCCAGCACTCCCCCTTCGGCAATGTGCTTAATTCATTAAAGTCTCTCTCTGTGTCAGGAGATTCCTGGCCGAACTATGTTCGGCTCGAGTGGGAAGCAGGCGACGAGGGAGTTCGTCAGCCACCCACTACCCACTTCATAGCCACGGTCGATGATTTGACCGACGTGCTTAACTTCGACTCCAAAGACATTGACGGTATAGACGACGATGCGAGAGAAGAACAGGAACCACCACTCATAGGGCGCTGGACTGCCACTTCTTCATATGATATATATATATATATATGGTGGATACTCCCAGAGAAAACAATGGCGATGAGGCAACATGAGATAATCCCTCAGGGAAGAAGCCAAAGCATGGGCGTCATCGGCGCCGCTCCAAGCCCCGCCACAGCAACATTGGCATTGGAGAAGAAAATAATCCAGATGGCGCTTGTCGGTGTCAAAACCGGCGGATCTCGGGTAGGGGGTCCCGAACTGTGTGTCTAGTCGGATGGTAACAAGAGACGAGGGACACGATATTTTACCCAGGTTCGGGCCCTCTTGATGGAGGTAAAACCGTACGTCCTGCTTGATTGATATTGATGATGTGGGTATTACAAGAGTAGATCTACCACGAGATCAAGGAGGCTAAACCCTAGAAGCTAGCCTATGGTATGACTGTTGTTCGTCCTATGGACTAAAACCATCCGGTTTATATAGACATCGGAGAGGGCTAGGGTTACACAGAGTCGGTTACAATGGTAGGAGATCTACATATCCGTATCGTCAAGCTTGCCTTCCACGCCAAGGAAAGTCCCGTCCGCACACGGGACGAAGTCTTCGATCTTGTATCTTCATAGTCTTGGAGTCCGATCGATGATGATAGTTCGGCTATCCGGACACCCCCTAGTCCAGGACTCCCTCAGTAGCCCCTGAACCAGGCTTCGGCATATTGTCTTCGGCATTGCAAGGCGGGTTCCTCCTCCGAATAATTTATAGAAGATTGTGAACACCAGGATAGTGTCCGGCTCTGCAAAATAAATTCGACATACCACCGTAGAGAGAATAATATTTACACAAGTTCAATCTGCTGACGTATTTTGTGGCGTGACGTCACACCACCACCAAGCCTTTACTCGAATCGTTTTTATTATACCAGCTCCGCGCGTTTAGCGAAGCGGTTTCCTTGGTACGTCTTGTCGAAGCAGAGATCGTGTTCCCCTTATTCCGGGATTCCCATCAATACGGTAGTGGGTAACCTAACCGTGCCATTGATTGCGGCGCTTGGGAGATAAGCGAGTTTTATCAGGCCGGTGGGGACGCATGGTTTCGTCTGCCCACATAAGGGGATAAAGATCCACCCTTTTACCTACGCCTTCTTCCTCCTTTGCTTATCCATCTCCACGAACTCGAGATCCAGCACCCAAGTCCGCACATCTCACCTCAACCTTCTCCAACTATGTCCGGAGCGGGAGGCAAGTGGATGGCCTCCTCCGTTACGGAGGGGCACATCCAGAAGCTGCACAGCACCGGATATCTGTCCAGCGACATCGCGCACCGGCTCCCCGATGAGGGGGAGCTCATCCCCACCCCCAGGCCCCATGAGAGGGTAGTATTCCTTTCCCATTTCCTCCGCGGACTGGGCTTCCCACTCCATCCCTTTGTCCGGGGGCTCATGTTCTACTACGGCCTGGATTTCCATGATCTGGCCCCGAATTTCATCCTCAACATCTCGGCGTTTATCGTCATGTGTGAGGCCTTCCTCTGCATCTAGCCCCACTTCGGCTTGTGGCTCAAGACCTTCAGTGTCAAGCCGAAGGTTGTGAAGGGCAGCCAAGAGGAGTGCAGAGGCGCCATGGTGGGCAAGATGCCCAACGTTACTTGACTCGAGGGCACCTTCATGGAAACCATTAAGGGGTGGCAATCGGGGTGGTTCTACATCACCGAGCCGCGTGACCCTAAATGGGCAATGGCCCTCGAATTCAGATCTGGCATCCCCATACGGCTCACCTCCGGGAAAGAGAGTGGCCTGACATGGGGTGATTCGGAGGAGCTGACCGGACTCCAAGCCTGCGCCCAAAAGCTAGTGAACAAGAAGCTCAAGCTTGTCAACGTAGTCCAGGTCATGCTCATCCGCCGGATTCTCATGTGCCAACAACGGGACTTCAATATGTGGGAGTTCGATTTGGCGCAGCACCAGACATTGAGCAGGCTCTTCGACACTACATACGAAGAGGCCTGGAGGGTGCTGTTTAAGGGTGCCGAGGCTCCCGCATCCGCTACCGAAGATCGCGGATTCAGCTCGCAGCGTCCGGCTAGCGAGGTAAGCGATTTTACCCTTTACGGGACACTTGTTTTCCATAGTTTGACTCTATGCGGGGTCTAAACTCCCTCTCCGTTGACAGGACTGGCTGAAGAAGGCCGAGCAGACTAACTGTCCGACCCCTTTGCCAGAAGACCCAGCGGACGCCCGCTTAACGGGGCTGCTGGTTCCGGCACCCCACGTGGTGCCAGAGAAGAAGGCCTAGAAGAAGGCCACGGGCACTCAAAAGAGTTCCCATTTTTAGGTGTCATCGGACTTATCGTCCGGTGACTCCGAGGCGGACTCTTCCACCGAAGGCGAGGAGGAGAAGAAAGAGGCCTCTCCCCCAGCGGGGGGAGGGAAGAAAAGGAAGGCCTCCCCAACGAGGGAGGCCGAAGGGTCCAAGAAGGGAAGGACTCTTCCCCCGGACTGCTCTGCCAACACCGGCGACGACGACGAGGACTGGCCTTCAAGGGCCAAGCCCCTGGCGAGATTGTAAGTATCCGGACTCCCGAATAACTTCATGATTTTTCTTTTCCCAACATGGTGTATTTCTAATGCCGCATACAACCCTGCAGTCCGCCCAAGGATGATCTTCCCACTTCGTCGAGCGGGTCCTTGGGTGCGTCGGATATGGATTCCCTTCCGACCGCCTCCACCCCCGTGATGCGGACGATGCCGAGGTGGGATCTCGGGAAGGGACCTGCCAGGAGGAGGAGGCCCCAGGGGTGCCACAAGGCAACCTCTCGGACTTTGCACCGGACACCGCACCAGAACCTGTAGTGGCTCCCGAGTCTAGCGGGCGGCCCCTTCGTAAGAAGGGCAAGACCGTGACGCCGGCAGCCTCCGTCCCACCGGAGGCGCTGGATAGCTTGCTGGAGGCGCTTAACGGCGCTTCCATCAAAGAGGAACACCGCACCGTCATGAGTGCGGTGATTTCAGAAGGTTCAGCTCGCCAAGAGCGGGCTGACCGAAGCCTGCAGCAGCCTTCTAACTCGCTTGGCCATCTAGAGCAGATCGACAGCTACGCCCCTGGCCATCAGGTCAGGTTTGGAAACCTAAACTACACTGCTGACATCCGTCGAGACTTGATCTTCGACGGATTCGGGCCAGTGTCAGGTGTGCCGAATGATCGCGATGTGCATGACCTAGATCTGTCGTTGGACAGTACTCGGAACATCGCACTTGCTACGGCTCCGGACTTCATTCCATAGCAGATCGTGCCTTCCGAGGACGGGTGGATGGACCACGCTCCGGAGGCCGCACACTCATCGGCGTTGGAGCCGAACACAGACTCCGCTCCTAAGGATATCTGTGTCTCCGGACCCTCGGACTTGTCCTCGGTCGAGGGTTCCGGGCCGCGTGCATCCATGCCCATCGAATCTGATTGGGCCCGAATATTGGAGTTCACCGTCGTGGATATCTTCCAGCACTCCCCCTTCGGCAATGTGCTTAATTCATTAAAGTCTCTCTCTGTGTCAGGAGATTCCTGGCCGAACTATGTTCGGCTCGAGTGGGAAGCAGGCGACGAGGGAGTTCGTCAGCCACCCACTACCCACTTCATAGCCACGGTCGATGATTTGACCGACGTGCTTAACTTCGACTCCAAAGACATTGACGGTATAGACGACGATGCGAGAGAAGAACAGGAACCACCACTCATAGGGCGCTGGACTGCCACTTCTTCATATGATATATATATATATATATATATATATATATATATATATATATATGGTGGATACTCCCAAAGAAAACAATGGCGATGAGGCAACATGAGATAATCCCTCAGGGAAGAAGCCAAAGCATGGGCGTCATCGGCGCCGCTCCAAGCCCCGCCACAGCAACATTGGCATTGGAGAAGAAAATAATCCAGATGGCGCTTGTCGGTGTCAAAACCGGCGGATCTCGGGTAGGGGGTCCCGAACTGTGTGTCTAGTCGGATGGTAACAAGAGACGAGGGACACGATGTTTTACCCAGGTTCGGGCCCTCTTGATGGAGGTAAAACCGTACGTCCTGCTTGATTGATATTGCTGATGTGGGTATTACAAGAGTAGATCTACCACGAGATCAAGGAGGCTAAACCCTAGAAGCTAGCCTATGGTATGATTGTTGTTCGTCCTATGGACTAAAACCATCCGGTTTATATAGACATCGGAGAGGGCTAGGGTTACACAGAGTCGGTTACAATGGTAGGAGATCTACATATCCGTATCGTCAAGCTTGCCTTCCACGCCAAGGAAAGTCCCGTCCGGACACGGGACGAAGTCTTCGATCTTGTATCTTCATAGTCTTGGAGTCCGATCGATGATGATAGTTCGGCTATCCGGACACCCCCTAGTCCAGGACTCCCTCAGTAGCCCCTGAACCAGGCTTCGGCATATTGTCTTCGGCATTGCAAGGCGGGTTCCTCCTCCGAATAATTTATAGAAGATTGTGAACACCAGGATAGTGTCCGGCTCTGCAAAATAAATTCGACATACCACCGTAGAGAGAATAATATTTACACAAGTTCAATCTGCTAACGTATTTTGTGGCGTGACGTCACACCACCACCAAGCCTTTACTCGAATCATTTTTATTATACCAGCTCCGCGCGTTTAGCGAAGCGGTTTCCTTGGCACATCTTGTCGAAGCAGAGATCGTGTTCCCCTTATTCCGGGATTCCCATCAATACGGAAGTGGGTAACCTAACCGTGCCATTGATTGCGGCGCTTGGGAGATAAGCGAGTTTTATCAGGCCGGAGGGGACGCATGGTTTCGTCTGCCCACATAAGGGGATAAAGATCCACCCTTTTACCTACGCCTTCTTCCTCCTTTGCTTATCCATCTCCACGAACTCGAGATCCAGCACCCAAGTCCGCACATCTCACCTCAACCTTCTCCAACTATGTCCGGAGCGGGAGGCAAGTGGATGGCCTCCTCCGTTACGGAGGGGCACATCCAGAAGCTGCACAGCACCGGATATCTGTCCAGCGACATCGCGCACCGGCTCCCCGATGAGGGGGAGCTCATCCCCACCCCCAGGCCCCATGAGAGGGTAGTATTCCTTTCCCATTTCCTCCGCGGACTGGGCTTCCCACTCCATCCCTTTGTCCGGGGGCTCATGTTCTACTACGGCCTGGATTTCCATGATCTAGCCCCGAATTTCATCCTCAACATCTCGGCGTTTATCGTCATGTGTGAGGCCTTCCTCTGCATCTAGCCCCACTTCGGCTTGTGGCTCAAGACCTTCAGTGTCAAGCCGAAGGTTGTGAAGGGCAGCCAAGAGGAGTGCAGAGGCGCCATGGTGGGCAAGATGCCCAACGTTACTTGACTCGAGGGCACCTTCATGGAAACCATTAAGGGGTGGCAATCGGGGTGGTTCTACATCACTGAGCCGCGTGACCCTAAATGGGCAATGGCCCCCGAATTCAGATCTGGCATCCCCATACGGCTCACCTCCGGGAAAGAGAGTGGCCTGACATGGGGTGATTCGGAGGAGCTGACCGGACTCCAAGCCTGCGTCCAAAAGCTAGTGAACAAGAAGCTCAAGCTTGTCAACGTAGTCCAGGTCATGCTCATCCGCCGGATTCTCATGTGCCAACAACGGGACTTCAATATGTGGGAGTTCGATTTGGCGCAGCACCAGACATTGAGCAGGCTCTTCGACACTACATACGAAGAGGCCTGGAGGGTGCTGTTTAAGGGTGCCGAGGCTCCCGCATCCGCTACCGAAGATCGCGGATTCAGCTCGCAGCGCCCGGCTAGCGAGGTAAGCGATTTTACCCTTTACGGGACACTTGTTTTCCATAGTTTGACTCTATGCGGGGTCTAAACTCCCTCTCCGTTGACAGGACTGGCTGAAGAAGGCCGAGCAGACTAACTGTCCGACCCCTTTGCCAGAAGACCCAGCGGACGCCCGCTTAACGGGGCTGCTGGTTCCGGCACCCCACGTGGTGCCAGAGAAGAAGGCCTAGAAGAAGGCCACGGGCACTCAAAAGAGTTCCCGTTTTTAGGTGTCATCGGACTTATCGTCCGGTGACTCCGAGGCGGACTCTTCCACCGAAGGCGAGGAGGAGAAGAAAGAGGCCTCTCCCCCAGCGGGGGGAGGGAAGAAAAGGAAGGCCTCCCCAACGAGGGAGGCCGAAGGGTCCAAGAAGGGAAGGACTCTTCCCCCGGACTGCTCTGCCAACACCGGCGACGACGACAAGGACTGGCCTTCAAGGGCCAAGCCCCTGGCGAGATTGTAAGTATCCGGACTCCCGAATAACTTCATGAATTTTCTTTTCCCCACATGGTGTATTTCTAATGCCGCATACAACCCTGCAGGCCGCCCAAGGATGATCTTCCCACTTCGTCGAGCGGGTCCTTGGGTGCGTCGGATATGGATTCCCTTCCGACCGCCTCCACCCCCGTGATGTGGACGATGCCGAGGTGGGATCTCGGGAAGGGACCTGCCAGGAGGAGGAGGCCCCAGGGGTGCCACAAGGCAACCTCTCGGACTTTGCACCGGACACCGCACCAGAACCTGTAGTGGCTCCCGAGTCCAGCGGGCGGCCCCTTCGTAAGAAGGGCAAGACCGTGACGCCGGCGGCCTCCGTCCCACCGGAGGCGCCGGATAGCTTGCTGGAGGCGCTTAACAGCGCTTCCATCAAAGAGGAACACCGCACCGTCATGAGTGCGGTGATTTCAGAAGGTTCAGCTCGCCAAGAGCGGGCTGACCGAAGCCTGCAGCAGCCTTCTAACAGGCTTTGAGGTAAGAATTTTGATATATGTAAAATAGTACCGCATAGACAGTAGCCCCTGATGCTCGGTTCGGTGTTCGGAAAGAAAAGCCAGACTGAGGATCTAAAAAGATGTACGCAGGAGTCATAAAAAATATGTCAATATGGGATTGCAGGCTGTGCTGCTGACCTCTGCCGCACTGACTGCGGAGGTCAATACTTTGAAGCAAAGCCTCGAGTGGTCCGAGAATGAGCTCGGCCGTGCCAAGAAGCAGCTCGAGGACAAGGAAGGTGAGTAACACCTTATTAAAATTGTACCTTACAGAAAAGGATTTGGTTGCAAGAAGAATGACAAGGATAACATGGGTATTGCAGGGGCCACGAATGAGGTGGCGACCCTGAAGGAGGCGGTGTCTGCGGCCGAACATAATGCGGCCGCGTAGCGCACCGAGCGAGAGAAGCAGGAGGCGCGGGCGGCGGAGGTGCAGCAAGAGCTCCAGGCTCTCGTGGAAAAACATGAGAGTTTGGAGCGTGACTCGAAGACTCGAGAGTCCGAGCTTGCATCGGCTCTTGAGAGTGCCAAAGCCGCTAAGGCCGAAGCCTACAAGGCCCTCCAGGAAATCGAGGCGTTGAAGAAAATAGCGGCGGGTAAGGCATTTTTCATGCAAAGCAAGCATGTGAGTGTGAATTACCTATCACTTACCCGAATTCGGAGCTCTCCAGGAGCGTTCGCAGATCTGCCCTGCAGCGTGTCCGATGCTGCCGCTTTCTATAGAGCCGAGGAGGGGAGCTCGACGGAGAAGGTCTTCGGGTCTCAGTATGCTGAGGCCGAACATCCGGTGCCCCTTAGCGACCAGCTGAAGCAGCTGGTCGAGCTCCAGAAGGTGGCCGAACAGGCCATGAAGGGCCTCATAGTTCGGCTTTGGACCGGGGAGGCCATGCTTGGGAGCTACTTCGGCCTGGTGCGGCGGCTGGTGGATGCTTGTCCATGGGTTGAAGTCATCAAGCACTCCGCCTGTATTGAAGGTGCCCGTCGGGCCCTTGCCCGCACAAAGGTGCAATGGGGCAAGATGGATGTTGAGAAGCTTGTGACGGACGCGCCACCGCCGGGCAAGGAGTATCGCACACCCGAGATGTATTATAAGAGTGTCCTGAAGGGTGCCTGCATTATTGCGGCTGAGTGCTCCAAAGATGTAATATTTGAGTAGACTCGCATTTTGTTATCCTGTGCGCTGAAAACTTTGTTCATATGCGCTAATCAACGCTTGTTAATTTAAAATATTACCTTCTGTGGGGCCGTTTATCAAATCTGAGAGATGGCAAGTCGTCGGCTTCAGCCCCCATGCCACGAGTGCTGGGGTGTTTGGGATAAATTTGAGCACTCTTGTTCCCATTTTTGGGTCCATCTAGGGAGGCGCTCAACACAACGAACGAGGCAACCGGACTTATAATGCTTGAACACTCTCACTTAGCCATAGAATTCTATAATTTTAAATTTTGGCGAAGCCCCTAGTGTTCGGAAGGCCGAATTTGGGGCGCTATCCACGCCTGGGCCGGACAAAGCCGGTTCCTCGCTCTAAGCGGCATAAGTCTTTAGGGACTCAAAAAAACCTCTCGAACAGCGACCAGCTCTCGCCTCGTCATGACGGTCAGTTTTAGCTTTCTCCACTGAGGCGCTCACCCAGCTCAACTGGGGCGCAATCGCAGTGGTTCTCCCAGTGCTACCTTAGCCGATACAACGGAACGTAAGGTACCAAAACATGGGAGCCGGGCAAACCCAACTATTGACCCAAGACATGATTCGGAGCCGATGCATATAATGCTATAAGTTCGGGGTGCCGCACTTGTGAAAGTGTTCGGACTTATCACACCATGATGCGGGAAACATAAGCCCCTGGTGTATTTAGCCGTACCATAGTGTACGGATGCAACATGTCATAAATGAACATATGTATAAGAAATAAATGCAATTATAAGCAAAAAGGTGCAGCATTGTTTATTCAAGAAATACTACCGTGAATGCAGAACGATACAAATAGTGCGGTAAGCAAGGGATGAGACTATTAAACATGTCCCCCTCCAGGGGTAGGCTACGGAATGGTGTATAAAACAGATTTAATGCTCGTAATGGAGACCACCTGGATATTCGTCGTAGCCTTTCTCCTTCCCTGGCTATTGCATCGTGAGTTCGGCAGGTCTACTACCGTACAGGGCCTCTGATGAACGGAGTCCTGTGGGTAAAAAAAGAAAAAGAGAAAAAAAAGAACGACACACTTGAGAGCCCCTGGTGTGGTTAAGCCGCATTCTGGGCCTATCGTGGTCGTGCCCCTCCCCCTATGCCCATAGTATCTCCAGAGCGTAACGATGTGCGCGAAGGACCAGTCTTGCAATTTTGTAGGGGCTGGGGATGGGGCCGCATTGCTACGCGTGCTCGGAACGTGCCAGGTGGTCTTGTTGTAGGTTACTCCGGGCGCGTTTAGCCGTGTCCGGTCGCTTAACGGCCGGACTCGAGAATTGCCTTAAAAGGCTGCACTGTACTTCTGCCGCGAGAGCCGCTGTATGTTCCTCCATTCGGAGAGAGCGTTCAGTGTTTCCGTTGACCATGAAGACTCCTCGAGGGCCTGGCATCTTGAGCTTGAGGTATGCGTAGTGCGGCACCGCGTTGAACTTTGGAAACGCGGTACGTCCGAGCAGAGCATGATAGCCGCTTCGGAACGGAACTATGTCGAAGATTAACTCCTCGCTTCGGAAGTTATCCGGGGATCCGAAGACCACTTCCAGTGTAACTGAGCCTGTACAATTGGCCTCTACACCTGGTATGACGCCTTTAACGGTCGTCTTTGTTGGTTTAATCCTTGAGGGGTCTATGCCCATTTTGCGCACTGTATCCTGATAAAGCAGGTTCAGGCTGCTGCTGCCGTCCATCAGGACTCTGGTGAGGTGAAATCCATCGACGATTGGGTCTAAAACCAATGCGGTGAATCCGCCGTGGCGGATGCTGGTGGGGTGGTCCCTTCGATCAAAAGTGATTGGGCAGGAGGACCATGGGTTGAACTTCGGGGCGACTGGCTCCATCACGTATACATCCCTGAGTGCACGCTTCCGCTCCCTTTTGGGTATGTGGGTTGCGTATATCATGTTCACCGTCCGCACTTGTGGGGGGAAACCCTTCTGTCCTCTATTGTTCGGCGGTCGGGTCTCTTCCTTGTCATCGCTATGCAGCCCCTTGTCGTTGTTTTCGGCAATTAGCTTGCCTGCCTGCTTGAATACCCAACAGTCCCTGTTGGTGTGGTTAGCTGGCTTTTCGAGGGTGCCGTGTATCTGGCACGAGCGATCGAGTATCCGGTCCAAATTGGACGGACCCGGAGTAGTTCTTCTGAATGGCTTTTTCTGCTGACCGGGTTTGGAGCCTCTGAATCCGGCATTGACTGCCGTATCCTCATTATTGTCGCCGTTAATGCGGCGTTTGTTCTTGTTGCGACGTGACCTGCCATTGCGGTCCTTGATATCCGGACTGCCAGAAGTTTTGCTGAGGTTGTTGCCGCGGGCTAGCCAGCTGTCCTCTCCCGTGCAGAAGCAGGTCATGAGTGATGTGAGGGCTGTCATGGATTTCGGCTTTTCCTGTCCTAGGTGCCGAGCAAGCCACTCGTCGCGGATGTTATGTTTGAAGGCCGCGAGGGCCTCCGCATCCGGACAGTCGACGATTTGATTTTTCCTAGTTAAGAACCGTGTCCAGAATTGTCTGGCCGATTCGTCTGGCTGCTGAATTATATGGCTTAGGTCGTCAGCGTCTGGTGGTCGCACATACGTGCCCTGGAAGTTATCAAGGAATGCGGCTTCCAGGTCCTCCCAACACCCAATTGATTCTGCTGGCAAGCTATTGAGCCAATGCCGAGCTGGTCCTTTAAGCTTGAGTGGGAGGTATTTGATGGTGTGAAGGTCATCACCGTGGGCCATGTGGATATGAAGGAGATAGTCTTCGATCCAAACCGCGGGGTCTGTTGTGCCATCATAAGATTCGATATTCACTGGTTTAAACCCTTCGGGGAATTGATGATCCATTACTTCATCTGTGAAGCATAGTGGGTGTGCGGCGCCTCTGTATTGGGCTATATCACGACGAAGATCAAAAGAGCTTTGTCTACTGTGTTCGGCCCGGCCGGACTTGCTGTGTCCGGTGCAACGGTTGTCGTCACGTATCATGGGGCGCCCATGCGATCCGTAGATTGATCTTGATTGTCTTGCCTTATCCTCCAATATATCTCGCAAGTCCAGAGCGGCCAGGGGCGTAGCTTTCGATCTGCTTTAGATGGCCAAGAGAATTGGCCCGCAGTGCAAAGCCGCCGTATTCGAAGATCTGTCCGGGGAGAAAAGTCTCACCCTGGACTGCGTCGTTATTGACAATCGAAGAAGCCATCAAGCCTATCGGTGATGACACAGAGGAACTCTCAATGAAAGCACCAATGTCGGTGTCAAAACCGGCGGATCTCGGGTATGGGGTCCCGAACTGTGCGTCTAGGCGGATGGTAATAGGAGACGAGGGACACGATGTTTTACCCAGGTTCGGGCCCTCTTGATGGAAGTAAAACCCTACGTCCTGCTTGATTGATATTGATGATGTGGGTATTACAAGAGTAGATCTACCACGAGATCAAGGAGGCTAAGCCCTAGAAGCTAGCCTATGGTATGATTGTTGTTCGTCCTATGGACTAAAACCATCCGGTTTATATAGACACCGGAGAGGGCTAGGGTTACACAGAGTCAGTTACAATGGTAGGAGATCTACATATCCGTATCGCCAAGCTTGCCTTCCACGCCAAGGAAAGTCCCATCCGGACACGGGACGAAGTCTTCGATCTTGTATCTTCATAGTCTTGGAGTCCGGTCGATGATGATAGTTCGGCTATCTGGACACCCCCTAGTCCAGGACTCCCTCAGTGCTGAAGAGGAATACAATCCTGATCAGGCCAACTTCGAGCAAGCCAAGCAAGAACATGGGCAGGTCAGCCCAGACGAACAGGCGACAGACGGATACTTTGAGGATGATAACTATATGCCTCCTTCCGAAGATGAGGTGAGCCTCGATGACGACGAATTCGGCGTATCGGAGGATCCCATAGAGCAGGAGCGCTTCAAGCGCCGGCTTATAGCCACAGCAAGAAGCCTGAAAAGAAGCAGCAACAGCTCCAAGCCGATCAAGATCTGCTCGCAGATGGATGGACCGAGGTCCTGGCGGCCGAAGAATACGGGCTCGAGCCCCCCATCAGGGGATACCCAAAACACAAATCGCTAGAAGAAGAGGCCCAAGAGCCTGAACTTCCAGCACAAGATGAGGCTGACCGGCCACCTCGTGGCCGGGATAAAACGATGTACCAGCCCGCACCCCCACACCGGTTCACTACGGCCCGGGGCAACACGCAGAACCTGCGAGATACATTGGAAAACAACGCAGGCCAACCAAGATCGATCTACGGATCACAAGGGTGCACCACAATACATGACGATGATCGTCATGTCGGATACACTAATAATAAATCCGGCCGGGCCAAACATAGCCGGCCAGACCTAGCCGGACTGCGTCGTGACATAACCCGGCACAGAGGCGCTGCACACCCCCTCTGCTTCACTGATGAAGTAATGGAACATGAATTCCCAGAAGGGTTTAAACCCGTCAACATCGAGTCATACGATGGCACAACAGACCCCGCGGTATGGATCAAAGATTTCCTTCTCCACATTCACATGCCTCGCGGTGATGACCTACATGCCATCAAGTATCACCCACTCAAGCTTAAAGGGCCAGCTAGTCATTGGCTGAATAGCCTGCCAGCAAACTCCATTGGCAGTTGGGAAAATCTTGAGGACACATTCCTCAATAACTTCCAGGGCAGCTACTTGCGACCACCGGATGATGATGACTTAAGTCACATTACCCAACAGCCCGGAGAGTCAGCCAGAAAATTCTGGACTCGGTTCATAACTAAAAAGAACCAAATTGTCGACTGTCCGGATGCCGAGGCCCTGGCGGCCTTAAACATAATATCCGCGACGAGTGGCCTGCCCGACACCTAAGCCAAGAAAAACAAAGACCATGGCGGCCCTCCCGACACTAATGACCCGCTTTTGCGCGGTCGAGGACAGCGGGCTAGCTCACAGCAACACCACGCCAGGAAACTCTGGCACTCCAGATACCCACGACAGTAACAGAAACCACGACGCAATAGACATAAGCGTCGAAACAATGGCGACAATGCTGAAGATACGACAGTCAATGCCGGATTCAGCAATTCCAAATCCGGTCAGCGGAAGAAGCCGTTTAAAAGAAACAATCCGAGATCGTCCAGTCTGGACCGCATACTCGACCGCTCGTGCCAGATTCACGTCACCCCCGATAAACCATCCAATCATACTAACAAAGATTGCTAGGTGTTCAAACAGGCCGGCAAGATAAATGCAGAGAGCAAGAACAAGGGGCTGCACATCGATGATGACGAGGAGCTCCAGCATCCGAACACTGGGGGACAGAAAAAATTACCCCCCAGGTGAAAACGGTAAATATGATCTACGCCACTCACATCCCAAAACGGGAGCTAAAGCGTGCACTTAGGGACGTCTATGCGATGGAGCCCGTCGCCCCAAAGTTCAACCCATGGTCATCCTGCACAATCACTTTTGATCGTAGGGACCATCCCACCAGCATCCGTCACGGCGGCTCAGCCGCATTGGTCATTGACCCAATCATTGACGGATTCCATCTCATGCAAGTGCTCATGGACGGTGGTAGTAGCCTGAACCTGCTCTATCAGGACACAGTGCGCAAAATGAGCATTGATCCCTCACGGATCAAGCCAACCAAAACCACCTTTAAAGGTGTAATTCCAGGAGTAGAGGCCTGCTGTACGAGCACAATAAAACTGGAAGTGGTCTTCGGATCTCCGGATAATTTCTAAAGCGAGGAGTTAATCTTTGACATCGTCCCTTTCCATAGAGGCTACCATGCACTACTAGGACGAACTGTGTTCGCTTGATTCAATGCGGTACCACACTATGCATACCTCAAGCTCAAGACGCCAGGACCTCGCGGGGTTATAACAGTCAACGGAAACGCAGACCGCTCCCTCCGCACGGAAGAGCATACTACGGCCCTGGCGGCCGAAGTGCAAAGCAACATTCTTCGGCAGACAGCCTATTCGGCAACAACAACCCCGAGCACCGTCAAGCGAGTACGAAGCACCCCGCAGCAGGATGATCAGGCACGCCAAGAGCTCGATTAGCAATTCGGCCTCCGCAATAGCCCCACTGAGGAGGCATTCATTCCACGCGTACACAACTACGCACTCAAAATACCATGGGCATATGCGGAGGCAAGTCGACGATGCAGCGTATAGTGCGGTTCAGCCCTCACAAGGCCCGCACATCCTTCAACTTCCTTTCTTTTCAGGACCCCACTTTCGGGAAGCCCCTTCAGAGAATCGGACTATCAGACTCACCACTGAGGGGAACACCAAGGAGGCAAGAGGCTCTGCACAGAAGGGAATACCCAGGTGGTCTCCTTCAATGATCGTTATACCTATGTTTTCATACCCGCATGTATCCTGCCCTTGGATACGACATGTCAAATAGTCCTATTTCATTCTGCTTAATGCATTAGTTATACACATACGCCTTGCCATATTGTCCAAATAACAATGGGAAATAGTATAGCGTCAGCTTCTTATTACTATCTTCATATTTTCCCTTGAAAAGTTATTAAATGTTGGATCCGAACACTTTGGTACGATCTGTGCGCCAGGGGCTTTCTATTGAGCCCCATAATATGGCAACAAAAGTCCGAACACTTGCCACAGTGCGGCACCCCGAACTTATAGCATTATATGCATCAGCTCCGAATCATGTCTTGGGTCAATAGTTGGGTTAGCCAGGCTCCCTTGTTTTGGTACATTACGTTCCGTTACATCGGCTAAGGTAGCGTAGGGAGAACTACTGCGATTGTGTCCCGGTTCTTCTGCACGAGCACATCAGTAGAGAAAGCCGAAAACTGACCGTCATGATGCGGCGAGAGATGGTCGCTATTCGCGAGGTACTAAATCCTTAAAGATTTTTTCCGCTTAAGGCGAGGAATCGGCGTCGCCCGATTTAGGCGTGTATAGCGCCCCAGTTCGGCCTTCCGAATACTAGGGGCTTCGCCGAAATTCAAAATTATAGACTTCTATGGCAAAGTGAGAGTTCTAAAGCCAAAATTGTCCGATTGCCTTGTTCGCTGCGCTAAACACCTCCTTAAAGGACCAAAAATTTGGAAAAACAGTGTTTGGTCTTTCCACGAACACCCCAGTACTAGTTACAAGGGGGCGGAAGCTGACGACTGGACTACTTTCAGATTTTGATAAACGGCCGTAGAGATGGTAATATTTTAAATCAAACAAAGTGTTATATAGCGCAAACAAACTTGTTCTCAGAGTACAAAGACGACATGAGTACATTCACTCAAAAATTATGTTCATAGGACATTCATTTGCCACAAGACAAGCGCCTTTCATAATGCCATCATAATGTTTTTCGGGTTAGCGATGCTCCTTACCCTCCGGGGGTCCATCCTTCATGAGCTTCTCAGCATCCAGTTTGGCCCAATGCATCTTCACATAGGTAAAGGCCTGTCAGGTGTCCTCAATACAAACGGACTGCTTGATAACTTCTAGCCGTGGACAGGCATGCACCATCCGCTTTATCAGGCCATAGTAGCTGTTGGGCCGGGGCTCGCCAGGCCCCATCCGGACTATGAGGTCCTTCATGGCCCGTTCAGCCGCATTGTGGAGTTCAACCAATTGCTTCAGTTGGTCACTTAGAGGCATCTGGTGTCCGGCTCCAGTGTATTGGGACCAGAACAACTTCTACGTTGAGCTCCCCTCTTCAGCACGATAGAACTCCGCGGCATCCGAAATGCCACGTGGCAGATCTGCGAATGCCCCTGGAGAGCTCTGAATTCATGTAAGTAAAAGAAATGACTCCTCCATATGCTTGCTTTGCATAAAGAATGTCTTACCCTCCGCTATTTTCTTGGCCACCTGGATCTCCTGGAGGGCCTTTTGGGCTTCGGCCTTGGCGTCTGTCGCGCTCTGGAGGGCCTTCGCAAGCTCATGCTCCAAGGACTCGAACTTCTTGTCGAGCTCCTGGAGCTCTTGCTGTACCTGTCCCACCCGAGCATCTTGTTTCTCATGCTCGGTGCGCTCCATAGACGCCTTGGCTTCAGCTGCGGACAGTGCTTTCTTCAGGGCCGCCACTTCGGTTGCGGTTCCTATCAAAAACCATGATGCTTTTTGTTGGCATCATCATTTTTTTCTCCTCTATACGACACACGGACGGGGTTTCACTTACCTTTGTTCTCCTCGAGCTGCTTCTTCACGAGGCTGAGCTCTTCTTCAGCCTGCCCCAGGTCGCGCTTGAGTCCGGCAACCTCAGCCGTTCGCGAAGCGACGGTCAGCAGCAATGCCTGCTTGTTCACATAGACAAGTACTATTAGCTTCCTATGATTTTTTAGTTGATCCTCCGTTTGGCTTTTCCTCCCGAACACCAACCAGAGTATCAGGTGCTACTATCTATCGGGTGATATTTCCTCACACCTTTTTCATTACTTACCTCGAAGCCGGTTAGTAGGCTTGTGCAGGCTTCGGTCAATCCGCTCTTGGTGAACCGAACCTTCTCAATCACCGTACTCATAAGAATACGGGGCTCATCATCGATGGAAGCGCCTCAAAGAACTTTCAACAAATTATCTGATGCCTCTGGCTGGGCGGAGGTCATCGGCACGGCCGGCTAGCCCTCCTTCACGAGGGGCTGACTACTAGAATCCGGAACCTTTGGAGGCTCCGGCGCAGTAACCGGCCGGGAGCCAGTCTTGCCGTGGCTCCCGTCAGTGCAATCCATGGGGTTCTTACCCCCCGTGCGCCCGGCGTCTGGGATTTTTCCTATGGGCGTCTCCGGAACCTTCGCCTCCTGCTCTGGCATCCTTCGGGACAACACCTCGGTGTCATCCGCAGGTCGTGGGGAGGTGGCCCTCGGGAGTGAATTCATCTTCGACTCGTCCAGAGACTCCTCTGAAGAGGGCACCCCGAGATTGGACCCTGCCGGACTGCATACACGAGTTCGGCGTTATCAAAAACCATGTGGTCAAAGTCGCACGAGAAAGTATTACAGAATGCGGATTCTTACGACCTCGCCCGGGGCTTGCTCCTGGGCAGCCACTCCTCGTCGCTGTAAGCGGCGGTAGTGGAGTGATTGGGAAGGGACGCCTTTCCCTTCTTCGGTGTCCCAGCCTCCCCCGACGGGGCGGCCTTCCTTTTCTTCCCCTCCCAGTGCGGGGAGGAGGCATTTCCTCATGTTGCCCCCTGTCTCAATGGGGGGAGTCCTCCTTGTCGTCCTCGAACGACGAGTCGATCACGGCCCTGTGCCAGAGACCCTTTTTGGTCCCTGCGGCCGCATTCTTGTACCCTTCGGCCCCTCAGTTGAGGTGGCCTTCCTATTTCTCTCCTCCCCTTCGTGAGAGAAGTGTGCCTCGTCCTCTTCTGGCGAGGCATCGGGTGCGGCCTTGCATCGAAGACCCTTTCAGGTCCCCGTGGCCTTCTTTTCGTCCTTTTTCTCCGGCACCTTGTAAGGCGCCGGAAGCAACATCTCTGTCAGGAGTGCGTCTGCTGGATCCTCCGGCAGCGGAGCCAAACAGTCGATCCGCTCTGCCGTCTCCACCCAATCCTGTTTGGTCAGCATGGTGACTTAAAAATCCTCCCATGAATGTACGGGGAAAGGAACGTCTTGTAATAATCAGAGGACTTACCGGATTGGTGAGGCGCTTTGCGCAGAGTCCACGGTCCTCGGAAAGGGGAGGAGGAACTTCGCCTGTCTTGAATAGAACCTTCCAGACTTCTTTGTGCGTCGTGTCGAAGAGCTCCAGGAGCATTTGGTGTTCGGCCAGATCGAACTCCCACATATCGAAAGCCCGTCTTTGACACGGGAGAATCCGGTGAACGAGCATGACCTGGACCACGTTGACAAGCTTGATCTTCTTGTCCCTCATACTTTTGATGCAGGTCTCGAGTCTGGTTAGCTCCGTGTGTTCTCCCCAGGACAGGCCCTTCTTTTCCCAAGAAATGAGCCGCATTGGGATTCCGGATCTAAATTTGGGGGCCGCCACCCAGTTGGCATCGCGCGACTCGGTGATGTAGAACCACCCTGATTGCCACCCTTTCACGGTCTCCACGAAGGAGCCGTCAAGCCATGTAACGTTGGGCATTCTGCCCACCATGGCACCTCCGCACTCCGCTTGCTGGCCGCTCACGATCTTCGTCTTCATGCAGAAGATTTACAACCACAGGCCGAAGTGGGGCTTGATGTGGAGGAAGGCCTCACACACGATGATGAACGCCGAGATGTTGAGGATAAAATTCAGGGCTAGATCGTGAAAATCTTGCCCGTTGTAATACATGAGCCTGCGGACGAACGGGTGGAGTGGAAATCCTAGTCCGCGGACGAAGGGAGGGAGAAATACTACTCTCTCCCGAGACTTTGGGGTGGGGGTGATCTGTCCCTCTACCGGAAGCCTGTGCGCGATGCTCTCAGCCAGGTATCCGGCAGCCCGAAGCTTGGTAATGTCCTGTTCTGTGACAGAGGAGGCCATCCACTTGCCTCCCGCTCCAGACATGTTGCGGTGCTACGAAGAAGGTGAGAACTTGGGCTCTAAGGCTCGAGAGTGCGAGAATGGATGAGCAAAGGAGGAAGAAGGCGTGGGTGAAAACGGGAGATCCTTGTCCCTTTATAAAGGCGGTGCAGAATGTGCGCCTCCCCACTTGCCTCTCGAAACCACTTGTTTTCCAAGCGCCTCGATTGATGGTGCTTGTTGGGTTACCCATACCCGTATTGATGGATATCCCGCGATAGGGGGACACGATCTTTGCTTTGACAAGACGTGCCAAAGAAACCGCCTCGTGATGTGTGCGGGAGCTGGTTGTGAAAAGCGGTTCGAATTATGACCGGACCATGGCGTGATGTCACACTACAAAGAGTTGTCAGCAGATTAGATTCGTGGTTTATTATTCTCTCTATGATGGTATGTGAAATTGGTCTTGCAGAGCCGGACACGGTCCTTGTGTTTGGAAATTATCTTGGAGTATTCGGAGATGGAACTCACCTTGCAATGCCAGAGACAATCTACGCGCCGGACTCGTCGTCATTGAAGCCTGGTTCAGGAGCTACTAAGGGAGTCCTGGATAAGGGGTTATCCGGACATCCGGACTATATACTTTGGCCAGACTGTTGGACTATAAAGATACAAGATTGAAGACTTCGTCCCATGTCCGGATGGGACTCTCCTTGGCGTGGAAGGCAAGCTTGGCGATTCGGATGTAGATCTCCTTCCCTCTAACCGACTTTGTGTAACCCTAGCCCCCTCCGGTGTCTATATAAACCGGAGGGTTTAGTCCGTAGGACAGAACAACAATCATACCATAGGCTAGATTCTAGGGTTTAGCCTCTCTGATCTCGTGGTAGATCAACTCTTGTAATACTCATATCATCAAGATCAATCAAGCAGGAAATAGGGTATTACCTCCATCGAGAGGGCCCGAACCTGGGTAAACATCGTGTCCCCAGTCTCCTGTTACCATTAGCCTTAGACGCACAGTTGGGACCCCCTACCCGAGATCCGCTGGTTTTGACACCGACAGCAGGGACCTCTCTGCTGAGCCTATGTAGGGCTGTGATGTGTTGATCTTCCGAGGTCGGGCATTGACTCGGAAAAGTTTGTCCGGCCAGAGTGAGCGAGCGTGTTGGGTAACGTGGTGCACCCCTGCAGGGAAGATATATATTCGAATACCGTGTCCGCGGTAATGGACGTTCAGACTTGTATCCTGATCTTATATAACTAGAAATGGATACTTGATATATGTGATGGATATGTGGCTCCGAGATTGCTTTCCTGCAGGGAGTTAAGAAAGGATCTCTGGGCGGTCATGTTACAACATGCTTGTTTAATATTAAAATGCTATTCTTTACTCAACTACATGCTGCAAGATTCTAGTCTTTGTTAGGCTAGGACTTCCCCTCTATTCTGGCATTCTGCAGTTCAGTCCATAGATACAACCCTTCCATTTAATACCAATGCATACTTAGTATAGATCTGATGCTTGCGAGTACTTTGGATGAGTAATCATAGTTTCTTTGCTACCCCTTTTCCCCATTCTTTCTCCTTTTCGGTTGATGCAACCAGATGGTGGATCCCTGGAGCCAGATGCCACCACCTATGGATGCTACTACGTGAAGACCGCCGACGACTAGGAGTAGTTAGGAGGTCCCAGGAAGGAGGCCTTGCCTCTTCGATCATGTTGCTTTTATGCTAACCTTTTTAAGGCATCCTTGTTTAACTTATGTCTGTACTCAGATATTGTTGATTCCGCTGACTCTTGTATATCAAGCTTTTGTATTCAAGCCCTCGAGGCCCCTGGATTGTAATATGAAGCTTCTATGTCTTTCTTTTATGTTTAGAGTTTTGTTGTGATATCTTCCCGCGAGTCCCTGATCTTGATCGTACACGTTTGCGTGTATGATTAGTGTACGATTGAATCGGGGGCGTCACAAATTGGTATTAGAGCAGACTATCTGTAGGATCCCCCTTTCCAACTCCTTGGCCGAAGTTGAGTCTAGTCTTTGAAAAACTTTTTTACTAACATGGCTATGTGGCTTACGGCCCACGTCACCATTGGGTGGTATTAGGATCTTTTACTCCTTGACCTTTATCCCGGGACTCTAATATCTCTTCTATTCGGGTTAAATGATTTTGTTAAATTTGACTCTAGGTTCTCGTAAATAGTTTCTCCCAGAGAGCCTCTCACTCCAGATGATTGCTTGGTGCACTAGAAGATTTTGAAGATACTCTCCGATGTTTTAACGAGTCCCTTATACCATTCGCTGCTGCGATCCCTACCACCGATAAATCCTTATGCGTAACTACCTATGTTTTCGTTCATACCTTCATCCCCAGTTGCTCTTGTTATTACAAGATGTCTTGAAATACTCTTCAATGTTTTGAGAATTCTTTATGCTTACTGCCCTACAGTTCCTTGCCGCATGAATACCCCTATGAATAATTCCTCACACTTTTCGAGGATTTGTTCATTCCTAGTTGATCAAGTGATTCATACTTTGAAGTACTATTCGATCTTCCGGTAATCCTCTCCAACAATTGCTCGGCAAATACTTATCTGCTTGCATTATGGTTACTCCGTATGTCTAGCAATACTCGTTAGCATCCTTTGTCATCGTGATTTCGAGCATTTGATTCGATTTGTTTGTGAATGCTCGTGATCACCAGTCCTATTTAAAATCCTTCCCTTGGTTCAGACGTCAATCCAGACATGAGCTGGAGTTCGGCGAATCAAGCCTTGCTTGATTATCGATCTATGTCTATTCAACTTACTTGTCTGTGATCAGAGCCTCTATTTCTGATCCCCCCTATTTGGAAACCATAATTCCTTTGCATTTGAGCTTTGAATCAGTCAGCTGTTTCTATAACTTGACCTCCTTAAATTATTTCTTCTTCTGGTTGAGTACCGATACTCACATCAGATCCATTGTGGACCTCTAAGTCCTTTGTTGGGTTTTATTCGACAGCATCCTTCATATTCAGTAACCTTGTGAGCCTTTCCTCGGATACACAATGCCTTCGGTAAATTGTATCCCCTACTCTCGTCAACCATACTCTGGTTCTGGGCTTGAGTTATTTACTCGTGAAGTTTGTGGTATATGTTCCTAATATGTCCCTATGGTTGAATCTATGTCTTCCCTAAATCTGTGTGAACCCTATGACTCATACTCTACTGGTGTTATGCCAGATAAAATCTCAACACTACGACTTCTTCGAAAATGAGAAGTGAATCAAATGTTATGCATTGGAGAAGTGGGAGTCGACCTTGAACTTTTTGTTCATGCCCATGAACACGATGTAGATCCTATCATGGTAGCTTCTTGTTATAATAAACCCCTTGTAATAAGTTCATCTCGTATCTATATTTGGTCCTTTGCAACCATGGTTCCGACCATATTGCTCTTCTTTGATCTCCTTTCTTGGACAAGTTGAAGTACTTGTCTTCCGCAGATCATTTGACCTTTCCAACCTCTATTCTGCTCTACCTCGAGTATTACCCTCTGGTATCTCGAGAATATCTCAGAATTACGTAACTTCTTATGAGTTCTTCATCAACTATTATTTCTTGCTGATTCCAAATTTTCCACGGGTTCTGAGTTGTTAGACGCTCGAGAACACCGATAACTGATTCAAGACTACACTTTCCTTTCCATTGTTTTGTTAACCTTTCTTGTAACTTAACATATCCGAGCAGTGATGATTCCCTGCTTATGTAAACACCTTGGTGTACAAACTCTGTTAGTAAGACCTTGTTACTATTGTTAGCAGCCTACTAGTCCGCCTCGTCTTAATGAGCAGAAAAATGGTTCTCTTGGTCCCTCGCCCTTGGCACCAACATTGCTGCCAACATAACTGACAGGCTATCCTCTGACCTATGTTGCTATCATGACTGTACAAAATGTTAGCAGCCTTCTTGCTTTTAACCCACATGGTGGGCCCATAACCCACAGTTCCATAGGATCGAAACCTGACTCTCCTATGCATCCTTGTTTCCAAAGTTATCCCTCGCATTTGGCTTCGTATGTAATTCACGAGCCACCTTCCTTGTGATCTGTTCTGGTATCAGATGCAATATTTATTCCCATTGCTCTGAACCCCTTTCAACTTCTTACCCTGCTCTCCATGACTATCTTGAATTTCAACTCGAGAGATGCCTCTATGCCATGTTGAGGTACCTATCTTGTGTTGAGCTCCGTCCCTCCCGAGCCTTCCCCCCTTACTCACCCCTTAAATCTCGGGATGAGAATTCTTGTAGTGGAGGAGAATTGTGACGCCCGGATAATTAAGCTACAGTAATCCCTTGTTAATGGTGCCATGTCATCATTTTCACTGTTGCTAAATCCCCCTTTGTTTCAATCCGGTTCAAATTCAATTTTCAAAGTCTAAGTGAAATCCAAAAGTTCCCAAACATGAAAAATAAAATGTTGATCATGTGACAAATATTCACTTCTTAATTTTGTTCGTGAACCAATTCTTTTTGTAAAGTGCTTAGTGCCCTAAATAAAAGAATGCAAAGGCAATAAAATGAAGAGAAAAGGAAAAGGAGAAGCCAAAAAGGGGGGAGAGGCCCCCCGTCCCTCACTAGACCTCGGCCCAGGTAATCCTCCAAGCCGGCCCACACGGCCCCTCCCCCTGCGTAACCACCACCCTAACCGAACCTAAGCCTCACCCCACCCTCCCCCGCACGATCCCCCCCACTCCCCACTCCTCTCCCCTCCCGATCCGATCTGGATTGGGCCAAACCCGGCGCCCCGACGCCAACTGCTGTCGCCGGAGGCGTCCCCGACTCCACGCCGGCCGCCTCGTCACCGGACCTCCTCCCCGTCGCTGCCCGTCACTCGCTACACCGCCTCGTCCCCACCGACGCCGCCCTTGACCTCTTCGTCCCCGACATAGTTCGCCTCGCCGTTGCGGACACCAGCCACCCCAAGTCGCCTCGAGCACACTACCCCCTCTCTACAGCTTTGCGGTGAGCCGCAGCGCCGGTTGCGCCTCTCCTCTCCTTCCCCCTTCTCTGCTCCTGTACTCCGCCGCGGTCGCCGCTCGCGCCATGCGACCCGGCCGTGCCCGATGCGCCTACCGCGCACCACCGTCCTCCTAATAGCAGCGCTCGCCATGCCTCCTTGCGCGCCCACCTCCTTGAATAGATGAATCTGAGATTGTGTGATGCATATCATATAATCATGCCCACGGATACTTGAGGTAACAATGGATTATCTAGGTGACATTAGGGTTTTGGTTGATTAGTGTCTTAAGGTGTTATTGTACTACTAACTCTATGATAGATTGAATGGAAACAATAGCTCCGTGTAATTTTACTACGGACTCTTGAATATATCGATCAGAAAGCATAACTTTGAGGTGGTTTCATACCCTACCATAATCTCTTAGTTTGTTCTCCGCTATTAGTGACTTTGGTGTGACTCTTTGTTGCATGTTGAGGGATAGTTATATGATCCAGTTATGTTATTATTGTTGAGAGAACTTGCACTAGTGAAAGTTTGAACCCTAGGCCTTGTTTCCTAGCATTGCAATACCGTTTATGCTCACTTTTATCATTAGTTACCTTGCTGTTTTTATATTTTCAGATTACAAAAACCTATATCTACCATCCATATTGCACTTGTATCACCATCTCTTCGCCGAACTAGTGCACATATACAATTTACCATTGTATTTGGTGTGTTGGGGACACAAGAGACTCTTTGTTATTTGCTTGCATGGTTGTTTGAGAGAGACCATCTTCATCCTACGCCTCCCACGGATTGATAAACCTTAGGTCATCCACTTGAGGGAAATTTTCTACTGTCTTACAAACCTCTGCACTTGGAGGCCCAACAACATCTACAAGAAGAAATTTGTGTAGTAGACACCAAGCTCTTTTCTGGCATCGTTTCCGGGGAGGTGAGTGCTTGAAGGTATATCTTAGAATCTTGCAATCGAATCTTTTTGTTTCTTGTTTTATCACTAGTTTAGTCTATAAAATAAAATTACAAAAAAATGGAATTGAGTTTGTCTCATACGCTTCATGTTTTTAATATCTTTCATGAAAATGATGGAAAGAAAAATTGTGCTCAAGTTCTAGAAGAAGAAATCTATGAAATGTTTGGAACTAAATCTTTGAATGATGAGCATGATTGCAATGTTATTAGTATGAATTCTTGGAATACCCATGATTCTAGTGATATGCAAAGCCACAAGCTTGGGGATGCTATGTTTGATGAATATGATATTTTTTGTCCCCCAAGTTTTGATGAGCAAATTTATTATTATGAAAGTATGCCTCCTATTTATGATGATTATTGTGATGATATGTATGCTATAAAGAATAATGATAACCATGAAGCTTGTCATCATGATTTTAGTTTTCAATTGGATTATGCCTCACATGATAATTTTTTTATTGAGTTTTCTCCCCCTATTATTCATGAGAAGAAATTTGCTTATGAGGAGAGTAATAAAAATTCTATGATTGTAGATCATGAAAAGAATGATTTATGTGCTGGTTATATTGTTGAATTCATTCATGATGCTACTGAAAATTATTATGAGGGAGGAATATATGCTTGTAGGAATTGCAATATTATCAAGTTTCCTCTCTATGTGCTTAAAGTTTTGAAGTTATGCTTGTTTTGCCTTCCTATGCTAGAAGATTACTGTTACCATAAGTTGTTTGCTCAGAAAATTCCTATGCATAGGAAGTGGGTTAGAATTAAATGTGCTAGTCATATTCTTCAAGATGCTCTCTTTATGTTTCAGTTCTTATCTTTTATGTGAGCATCATTGAAATCATCATGCCTAGCTAGGGGCGTTAAACGATAGCGCTTGTTGGGAGGCAACCCAATTTTATTTTTGTTCCTGTTTAGTAATAAATAATCCATCTAGACTCTGGTTAGATGTGGTTTTATGTTTTAATTAGTGTTTGTGCCAAGTAGAGCCCTTGGCAGCCTTTGGTGAAGTCTATATGATCTTGCTGTAAAAAACTGAAACTTTGCACTCACGAGATTAGCTGCCATTTTTTACGAAAGAGTGCTTTTAGGTTGATTCTTTCTGCAGATGATTAATAGACAAATTCCACAGGTCCACGGATTTATTTAAGAATTTTTGGAGTTCCATAAGTATACATTTGATACAGATTACTACATACTGTTCTGTTTTTTGACAGATTCTGTTTTCATTGTGTTGTTTGCTTATTTTGATGAATCTATGAGTAGTATCGGAGAGTATGAACCATAGAGAAGTTGGAATACAGTAGATATTACACTAATACGAATTTATAATGAGTTCACAACATTATCTAAGTGGTGATTTATTTTTCTTATACTAACAGAGCTTACGAGTTTTGTGTTGAGTTTTGTGTTGTGAAGTTTTCAACTTTTGGGTAAAGATTGGATGGACTATGGAATAAGGAGTGGAAAGAGCCTAAGCTTGGGTATGACCAAGGCACCCCAAGGTGATATACAAGGACAAGCAAGAGCCTAAGCTTGGGGATGCCCCGGAAGGCATCACCTATTTCGTCTTCGTTCATCGGTAACTGTACTTGGAGCTACATTTTTATTTACCACATGACATGTGTTTTTCTTGGAGCGTCATTTTATTTTGTTAGTATTTGATTTCTGTTATTTGGAATAATGTTTTGCATCTATATTTTCAATAAAAATGTCAAGGATAGCCTTTACCATGCTTATTTTGCAAGTTTACACGTTGTTGTTTCAAAACAGAAAGTTTACTGCTGTTGCAAAAATTCCCTAGAAAAGTCAGAGAATGATATAATATTGAAACTTTTTGCATATTGAGATATGATAAATATTCTATAGAGTAATAGTTTTATAATAATTTTTTGAGTTAGGGAAGTATGATGAATCTTGTATTCTTTACAGACTATACTGTTTTGGCAGATTGCTGTTATGTTTGCATTGTTTGCATATGTTTGCTTGTTTAAGTATTCTATTTGAGGATAGGAGTATTAAATATGAAGAGACATTTAGTATGCAATGTTGAATAATAATTTTAGTGATTTGTTACAGTAGAGAATGATAAGGTTTTTGCATTGGTTTATACTAACTTATCTCACGAGTTCTTGTTGAGTTTTGTGTGGATGAGGTTTTTGAGATTTAGGAAAACCGTGATATGAGAGGAATTAAGGAGACAAAAAAGCTCAAGCTTGGGGATTCCCAAGGCACCCCAAGATAATATTTCAAGAAGTATCAAGCATCTAAGCTTGGAGATGCCCAGGTAGGCATCCCACCTTTCTTCTTCAACAATTATCGATTAGTATCGGTTGAACCTAAGTTTTTGCTTCTTCACATCATGTGTGCTATCCTTGAAATGTCGTTTTGTTTTGTTTTGCTTGCTGTTTGAATAAAATACCAAGATATGAAATTCTTAAATGTTAGAGAGTCTTCACATAGTTGCATGATTATTAGAATACTCTATGTGCTTCACTTATATCTTTTGGAGTAGTTTGTCATTTGCTCTAGTGCTTCACTTATACCTTTTTAGAGCACGGTTGTAGTTTTATTTTGTAGAAGTTATTGATCTCTCATGCTTCACTTATATTATTTTGAGAGTCTTTTAGAACAGCATGGTATTTGCTTAGGTTATAAAATTGGTCCTAATATGATGGGCATCCAAGTTGGGTATAATAAAAACTATCATAGAGAGGGCATTGAATACTATGAGAAGTTTGATACTTGATATTTGTTTTGAGATATGAGGATGGTGATATTAGAGTCTTGCTAGTTGAGTAGTTTTGAATTTGAGGAATACTTGTGTTGAAGTTTGTGATTCCAGTAGCATGCATGTATGGTGAACCGTTATGTGATGACGTTGGAGCATGATTTATTTTTTGATTGTCTTCCTTATGAGTGGTAGTCGGGGACGAGCGATGGTCTTTTCCTACCAATCTATCCCCCTAGGAGCATGCACGTAGTACTTTATTTCAATAAATTATAGATTTTTGCAATAAGTATATGAGTTCTTTATGACTAATGTTGAGTCCATGGATTATACGCACTCTCACCCTTCCACCATTGCTAGTCTCTCTTGTGCCGTGCAACTTTCCCCGGGACCATACACCCTCCATATACATTCGTCAAAACAGCCACCATACCTACCTATTATGGAATTTCCATAGCCACTCCGAGATATATTGCTATGCAACTTTCCACCGTTCCGTTTATTATGACACGCTCCATCATTGTCATATTTCTTTTGCATGATCATGTAGTTGACATCGTATTTGTGGCAAAGCCACCTTCATAATTCTTTCATACATGTCACTCTTGATTCATAGCATATCCCGGTACACCGCCGGAGGCATCCACATAGAGTCATATTTTGTTCTAAGTATTGAGTTGTAAGTAAATAAAAGTGTGATGATCTTCATTATTAGAGCATTGTCCCAAGTGAGGAAAGGATAATGGAGACTATGATTCTCCCACAAGTCGGGATGAGACTCCGGACTTTATGAAAAATAAAAGAGGCCAAAGAAGCCCAAATAAAAAAAAGAGGCCAAAGAAGCCCACCAAAATAAATAAAAAAATGAGAGAAAATGAGAGAAGGGACAATGTTACTATCCTTTTCTACACTTGTGCTGCAAAGTAGCACCATGATCTTCATGATAGAGAGTCTCCTATGTTGTCACTTTCATATACTAGTGGGAATTTTACATTATAGAACTTGGCTTGTATATTCCAATGATGGGCTTCCTCAAAATGCCCTAGGTCTTCATGAGAAAGCAAGTTGGATGCAGACCGACTTAGTTTCTTTTGTTGATCTTTCATACACTTATAGCTCTAGTGCATCCGTTGCATGGAAATCCCTACTCACTCACATTGATATCTATTAATGGGCATCTCCATAGCCCGTTGATAAGCCTAGTTGATGTGAGACTATCTTATCCTTTTTGTCTTCTCCACAACCACCATTCTATTCCACCTATAGTGCTATGTCCATGGCTCAAGCTCATGTATTGCGTGAAGATTGAAAAAGTTTGAGAACATCAAAAGTATGAAACAATTGCTTGGCTTGTCATCGCGGTTGTGCATGATTTAAATATTCTATGTGATGAAGATAGAGCATAGCCATACTATATAATTTTGTAGGGATAACTTTTTTTAGCCATGTTATTTTGAGAAGACATGATTGCTTTGTTAGTATGCTTGAAGTATTATTGTTTTCATGTCAATATGAACTTTTATCTTGAATCATTTGGATCTGAACATTCATGCCACAATAAAGAAAATTACATTGAGAAATATGCTAGGTAGCATTCCACATCAAAAATTCTGTTTTATCATTTACCTACTCGAGGACGAGCAGGAATTAAGCTTGGGGATGCTTGATACGTCTCCAACGTATCTAAATTTTTTGATTCTTCCATGCTATTATATTACCTGTTCTGGATGTTTATGGGCTTTACTAAACACTTTTATATCATTTTTGGGACTAACCTATTAACCTAGAGCCTAGTGCCAGATTCTGTTTTTTCCTTGTTTTGGGTTTTACAGAAAAAGGAATACCAAACTGAGTCCAATTGACGTGCCAATTTTTGAAGAAGTTTGATGGACCAAAAGAAGCCCTAGGAGTGTAAGAGTTGGGCTAGAAGAGTCTCAGGCTGTCCACGAGGGTGGAGGGTACGCCCTAGGGGGGCGTGCCCCTGCCTCATGACAGCCCGGAGACCCCCCTGACGTGAAACCTACACCAAAAATTCCTATAAATACTGAAACCTCTAGAAAAGAACCTAGATCGGGAGTTCTGCCGCCGCAAGCCTGTGTAGCCACCAAAAACCAATCGGGACCCTGTTCTGGCACCTTGCCGGAGGGGGGATCCCTCACCGGTGGCCATCTTCATCATCCCGGCGCTCTCCATGACGAGGAGGGAGTAGTTCACCCTCGGGGCTGAGGGTATGTACCAGTAGCTATGTGTTTGATCTCTCTCTCTCTCTCTCGTGTTCTTGATTTGGCACGATCTTGATGTATCGCAAGCTTTGCTATTATAGTTGGATCTTATGATGTTTCTCCCCCTCTACTCTCTTGTAATGGATTGAGTTTTCCCTTTGAAGTTATCTTATCGGATTGAGTCTTTAAGGATTTGAGAACACTTGATGTATGTCTTGCATGTGCTTATCTGTGGTGACAATGGGATATTCACGTGATCTACTTTATGTATGATTTGGTGATCAACTGCGGGTTCGGTGACCTTGTGAACTTATGCATAGGGGTTGGCACACGTTTTTTCTTGAGTCTCCGGTAGAAACTTTGGGGCACTCTTTGAAGTACTTTGTCTTAGTTGAATAGATGAATCTGAGATTGTGTGATGCATATCGTATAATCATGCCCACGGATACTTGCGGTGACAATGGTGTATCTAGGTGACATTAGGTTTTTGGTTGATTTGTGTCTTAAGGTGTTATTGTAGTACGGACTCTATGATAGATTGAACGGAAATAATAGCTTCGTGTTATTTTACTACGGACTCTTGAATAGATCGATCAGAAAGGATAACTTTGAGGTGGTTTCGTACCCTACCATAATCTCTTCGTTTGTTCTCCGCTATTAGTGACTTTGGAGTGACTCTTTGTTGAATGTTGAAGGATAGTTATATGATCCAGTTATGTTATTATTGTTGAGAGAACTTGCACTAGTTAAAGTGTGAACCCTAGGCCTTGTTTCCTAGCATTGCAATACCGTTTATGCTCACTTTTATCATTAGTTACCTTGCTGTTTTTATATTTTCAGATTACAAAAACCTATATCTACCATCCATATTGCACTTGTATCACCATCTCTTCGCCGAACTAGTGCACATATACAATTTACCATTGTATTGGGTGTGTTGGGGACACAAGAGACTCTTTGTTATTTGGTTGCAGGGTTGTTTGAGAGAGACCATCTTCATCCTACGCCTCCCACGGAATGATAAACCTTAGGTCATCCACTTGAGGGAAATTTGCTACTGTCTTACAAACCTCCGCACTCGGAGGACCAACAACGTCTACAAGAAGAAGGTTGTGTAGTAGACATCAGGCCACCGCGCCTGTTGCTGTCGCCCGGCCGCCATGACCGCTGCCATCCCCTACTGCGCCGCTCTGCCTACTTCTTCCTCCGCGGGCCGCCGCTGCCGCTCACCCCACCTACCGCACGCGAGCCTCGCCCCGTGCTCTACTGGACCCCATCCTGCTGGTCGGGGCTACCGGCTCCGCTCGCCATGGCCCTCGCGCCCCCGCTGCGGCAAGCCCTGCCGTGTTCACGGCCTCGTCCCGCCCTAGGCAGGCTACGGACGGTCGTGATACGTCTCCAATGTATCTATAATTTATGAAGTATTCATGCTATTATATTATCCATCTAGGATGTTTTATATGTATTTATATGCTATTTTATATGATTTTTGGAACTAACCTATTAACCTAGAGCCCAATGTGAGTTCTGTTTTTCCTTGTTTTTGTGTTTTACAGAAAAGGAATACCAAACGGAGTCCAAATGCCGTGCCAATTTTTGACGAATTTTTATGGACCAAAAGAAGCCCGTGGAGTGCAAGAGTTGGGCCAGAAGAGTCTTGGTTGCCCACGAGGGTGGAGGGCGCGCCCTAGGGGGTGCGCCCCCTGCCTCTTGGACATCCCGAAGACCCCTCTGACGTCACACCTATGCCAAATTCCTATAAATACTCAAACCTCAATAAAATAACCTAGATTGGGAGTACCACCACCGCAAGCCTCTTTAGCCACCGAAAACCAATCGGGACCCTGTTCTGGCATCCTCTCGGAGGGGGGATCCATCACCGGTGGCCATCTTCATCATCCCGGCGCTCTCCATGACGAGGAGGGAGTAGTTCACCCTCGGGGTTGAGGGTATGTACCTGTAGCTATGTGTTTGATATATATATCTCTCTCTCTCTCTCTCTCTCTCTCGTGTTCTTGATTTGGCATGATCTTGATTTATCGCAAGCTTTGATATTATAGTTGGATCTTATGATGTTTCTCCCCATCTACTCTCTTGTAATGGATTGAGTTTTCCCCTTTGAAGTTATCTTATCGGATTGAGTCTTTAAGGATTTGACAACACTTGATGTATGTCTTGCCGTGCTTAGCTGTGTTGACAATGGGATATTCACGTGATCTACTTGATGTATATTTTGTTGATCAACTTGCGGGTTCAGTGAACTTATGCATAGGGGTTGGCATGCGTTTTCTTCTTGACTCTCCGGTAGAAACTTTGGGGCACTCTTTGAAGTACTTTGTGTTGGTTGAACAGATGAATCTGAGATAGTGTGATGCATATCGTATAATCATGCCCACGGATACTTGAGGTGACATTGGAGTATCTAGGTGACATTAGGGTTTTGGTTGATTTGTGTCTTAAGGTGTTATTCTAGTACGAACTCTATGATAGATTGAACGGAAAGAATAGCTTCGTGTTATTTTACTACGGACTCTTGAATAGATCAATCAGAAAGCATAACTTTGAGGTGGTCTCGTACCCTACAATAATCTCTTCGTTTGTTCTCCACTATTAGTGAATTTGGAGTGACTCTTTGTTGATGTTGAGGGATAGTTATATAATCCAGTTATGTTACTATTGTTGAGAGAACTTGCACTAGTGAAAGTATGAACCTTACGCCTTGTTTCCTAGCATTGCAATACCGTTTATGCTCACTTTTATAATTAGTTACCTTGCTGTTTTTATAATTTCAGATTATAAAAGCTTATATCTACGATCCGTATTGCACTTGTATCACCATTTCTTCACTGAACTAGTGCACATATACAATTTACCACTGTATTGGGTGTGTTGGGGACACAAGAGACTCTTTGTTATTTGGTTGCAGGGTTGTTTGAGAGAGGCCATCTTCATCCTACGCCTCCCACGGATTGATAAACCTTAGGTCATCCACTTGAGGGAAATTTGCTACTGTCCTACAAACCTCTGCACTTGGAGGCCCAACAACATCTACAAGAAGAAGGTTGTGTAGTAGACATCAAGCTCTTTTCTGGCGCCGTTGCCGGGGAGGTGAGTTCTTGAAGGTATATCTTTAGATCTTGCAATCGAATCTTTTTGTTTCTTGTTTTATCACTAGTTCAGTTTATAAAAGAAAACTACAAAAAAATGGAATTGAGTTTGTCTCATACGCTTCATCTTTTTAATATCTTTCATGAGAATGATGGTAAGGAAAATTGTGCTCAAGTGCTAGAAGAAGAAATCTATAAAATGTTTGGCACTAAATCTTTCAATGAGGAGCATGATTGCAATATTATTAGTATGGATTCTTTGAATACCCATGATGCTAATGATATGCAAAGCCACAAGCTTGGGTATGCTATGTTTGATGAAGATGATATGTTTAGTCCACCAAGTTTTGATGAGAATATTTATTGTGATGAAAGCATCCATCCTATTTATGATAATTATATTGATGAAAGTGGATTTGGAGAGGTCATGACTTTATTTAGTGATGAATCCACTATTTGGGAAGAGGTTCCAATTGATAATGAGAATAAAGTTGCTATCTATGATGATTATTGTGATGACATGTATGCTATAAAGAATAAAAATAACCATGAAACTTGTCATCATGATTTTAGTTTTCAATTGTATTATGCCTCACATGATAGTTATTTTGTTGAATTTGCTCCCACTATTATTCATGAGAAGAAATTTGCTTATGTGGAGAGTAGTAAAAATTATATGCTTGTAGATCATGAAAAGAATGCTTTATGTGCTGGTTATATTGTTGAATTCATTCATGATGCTACTGAAAATTATTATGAGGGAGGAACATATGCTTATAGGAATTGCAATAATATCAAGTTTCCTCTCTATGTGCTTAAAGTTTTGAAGTTATGCTTGTTTGCCTTCCTATGCTAGTTGATTATTGTTCCCATAAGTTGTTTGCTAAAAAAATCCCTATGCATAGGAAGTGGGTTAGAATTAAATATGCTAGTCATATTCTTCATGATTTTCTCTTTATGTTTCAATTCTTATCTTTTATGTGAGCATCATTGAAATCATCATGCCTAGCTAGGGGCGTTAAACGATAGTGCTTGTTGGGAGGCAACCCAATTTTATTTTTGTTCCCTGCTTTTTGTTCCTGTTTAGTAATAAATAATTTATCTAGCCTCAGGTTATATGTGGTTTATTTTTTAATTAGTATTTGTGCCAAGTAGAACCTTTGGGAAGACTTGGGTGAAGTCTTTGTGATCTTGCTGTAAAAAACAGAAACTTTAGCACTCACGAGATTAGCTGCCATTTTTTTACGAAAGAGTGATTTTAGGTTGATTATTTTCGCATATGATTAATAGACAAATTCCTCAGGTGCACCAATTTATTGAATGGTTTTTGGAGTTCTAGAAGTATACTTTTCATACAGATTACTACAGACTGTTCTGTTTTTGACAGATACTGTTTTCTATGTGTTTTTTTGCTTATTTTGATGAATCTATGAGTAGTATCGGAAGCTATGAACCATAGAGAAGTTGTAATACAGAAGATATTACACCAATATGAATTAATAATGAGTTCATTACAGTACCTTAAAGTGGTGGTTTGTTTTCTTGTAATAACGGAGCTTATGAGATTTTCTGTTGAGTTTTGTGTTGTGAAGTTTTCAAGTTTTGGGTAAAGATTAGATGGACTATGGAATAAGGAATGGTAAGAGCCTAAGATTAGGTATGACCAAGGCACCCCGAGGTAATATTCAAGGACAACCAAGATACTAAGCTTGGGGATGCCCCAGAAGGCATCCCCTCTTTCGTCTTCGTTCATCGGTAACTTTACTTGGAGCTGTATTTTTATTCGCCACATGATATATGTTTTGCTTGGAGCATCATTTTATTTTGGTAGTATTTGCTTGATATTATTTAGAATAATGTTTTTCATCTATATTTTCAATAAAAATGTCAAGGATAGCCTTTACCATGCTTATTTTGCAAGTATACATGTTGCTGTTTCAAAACAGAAAGTTTACCGCTGTTGCAAAAATTCCCTAGAAAAGTCAGAGAATGTTGTAACATTGAAACTTTTTGCACATTAAGCTCTGATAAATTTTATAAAGTGTAGTAACTTTCTTATAATTTTTGGAGTTAGGGAAGTGTGATGAATCTTGCTTTCTTTACAGACTATACAGTTTTGGGAGATTGCTGTTATGTTTGCATCGTTTGCATATGTTTGCTTGTTTAATGATTCTATTTGAGGATAGGAGTATTAAATATGCAGAGACATTTAGTATGAAATGTTGAATAATAATTTTAGTAATTTGCTACAGTAGATAATGATATGGTTATTGCGTTGTTTTATACTAACTTATCTCACGAGTTCTTGTTGAGTTTTGTGTGGATGAAGTTTTTGAGATTTAGGAAAACCGTGATATGAGAGGAATTAAGGACACACAAAAGTTCAAGCTTGGGGATGCACAAGGGACCCCAAGATAATATTCTAGAGTCTAAATCACCTAAGCTTGGGGATGCCCTGGTAGGCATCCCACCTTTCTTCTTCAACAATTATCGGTTAGTATCGGTTGAACCTAAGTTTTTGCTTCTTCACATGATGTGTGCTATCCTTGAAATGTCATTTTTTTGTTTTGCTTGCTGCTTGAATAAAATAGATTAGATCAGAAATTCTTAAATGAGAGAGAGAGAGTCTTCAGATAGCTACATAATTATTTAACTACACATTGATCTTCACTTATATCTTTTTAGAGTAGTTTGTCATTTACTCGTGTGCTTCACTTATATCCTATGAGTAAATGGTTGAATGAGTTGAATATCATAAATCTGGAATTATATATGTTTCATATGCTTATCCCATGGGGAATAATGACTTCACATATAATAAGTAGAGGTGGTAAATTTATTGAAGGTTAGCAAACATTGTATTGGTCACTTGAACAATTCATGAAAGAATATTGAAGGAAGAGAGATTTCACATATAAATATACTATCTTGGACATCTTTTGTAATTGTGAGCACTCATTAAAATATGACATGCTAAAAGGTTGATGTTGGACAAGGAAGACAACTTAATGGGTTTTGTTTTCCTATATCTGAAAAGTTATATTGTCTTGGATCATCCAACATATTGAGCTTGCCTTTCCCTCTTATGCTAGCCAAATTCTTTGCCCAAGTAGAAATACTAATTGTGCTACCAAACATCCTTTAAACCAGTTTTGCCATGAGAGTCCACCATACGTACCTATGGATTGAGTAAGATCCTCCAAGTAAGTTGTCATCGGTGCATGCAATAAAAATTGCTCTTTAAATATGTATGATCTATTAGTGCAAAGAAAATAAGCTTTATACAAACTTGTGATAGGGAAGAAATAAAAGAGACGGACTGCATAATAAAGGTATTTATCACAAGCGGCAATATAAAGTGACATTCTTTTGCATTAAAATTTTGTGCATCCAACCATAAAAGCGCATGACAACCTCTGCTTCCCTCTGTGAAGGGCCTATCTTTTACTTTTATCTTCTATCCCTGTACAAGAGTCATGGTGATCATCACCTTTCCTTTTTACACTTTTTCCTTTGGCAAGCACTTTGTGTTGGGGTGACCCGGATATATATATACACTTGGATGTAGGCGTTCATAAATTATTATTGTTGACATTACCCTTGAGGTAAAAGGTTGGGAGGCGAAACTATAAGCCCCTATCTTTCTCTGTGTTTGAGTAAAACTTTGAACCCATAAATATCACGTGAGTGTTACCAATTGTGAAAGATTAAATGATAGTTTAGTATGTGGAGTTTGCTAAGTTAAAGCTCTGACATAGACCCTTCCTGAAAATAAGATGAATTGCAATTGTTTGATGACTGAGAATGAAGTTTGCTAGTTTTCAAGAAAGTTTACGGTCTATGCTTTAACATGTGAATAGCTTGTTACTTGATCATGAAAAGTTTTATGAGATGAGCTACTGTTATGACATATGATGATGCTAGAAAAGGTGATTGAAATTATCATTGATCAAACTTATGCACCTGCTAGCGTTCACACTTCATAAATTCTTTCTTTTATCATTTACCTACTCGAGGACGAGCAGGAATTAAGCTTGGGGATGTTGATACATCTCCAACGTATCTATACTTTATGAAGTATTCATGCTATTATATTATCCATCTAGGATGTTTTATCTGCATTTATATGGTATTTTATATGATTTTTGGGACTAACCTATTAACCTAGAGCCCAGTGCTAGTTTCTGTTTTTTCCTTGTTTTTAAGTTTTACAGAAAAGGAAGACCAAACGGAGTCCAATTGCCAAATACTGTAACCTCCAGAAAATAACCTAGATCAGGAGTTCCGCCACCGCAAGCCTCTATAGCCACCAAAAACCAATCGGGACCCTATTCCGGCACCCTGCCGGAGGGGGGATCCATCATCGGTGGCCATCTTCATCATCTCGACGCTCTCCATGATGAGGAGGGAGTAGTTCACCTCGGGGCTGAGGGTATGTACCAGTTGTGGGAGTCCTGGATTAAGGGGTCCTCGAACAGCCGGACGATATACTTTAGCCGGATTGTTGGGCTATGAATATAGAAGATAGAAGACTTCGTCCCGTGTCCGGGTGGAACTCTCCTTTGCTTGGAAGGCAAGATTGGCGATTCAGATATGTAGATTCCCTTGTCTGTAACCGACTCTGTGTAACCCTAGCCCCCTCATGTGTCTATATTAACCGGAGGGTTTAGTCCGTAGGACAAAAACAATCATAATCATAGGCTAGCTTCTAGGGTTAGCCTCTATGATCTCGTGGTAGATCAACTCTTGTAATACTCATATCATCAAGATCGATCAAGCAGGAAGTAGGGTATTACCTCCATAGAGAGGGCCCGAACCTGGGTAAACATCGTGTCCCCCGCCTCTTGTTACCATTAGCCTTAGACGCACAGTTCGGGACCCCCTACCCGAGATCCGCTGGTTTTGACACCGACATTGGTGCTTTCACTGAGAGTTCCACTATGTCATCATCATAAGGCTTGATAGCTCCTTCGATCATCAACAACTCGGTCCAGGGTGAGATTTTTCTCCCCGGACAGACCTTCATATTCGGCGGCTTCCCAATGCGGGCCAACTCACTTGGCCATCTGGAGCAGATCGGCAGCTACGCCTCTGGCCATCAGGTCAGGTTTGGAAGCTTGAACTACACCGCCGACATCCGCGGAGACTTGATCTTCGACGGATCCGAACCCATGACAGCCGCACCCTGCAGCCACGATGAACATGACTTAAATATGTCATTGGACTATGCTTAGGAGACAGCCTCTGTAACTGTCCTGGCCCTAGATCCAGGACTGACGGCACCATCCGAGGACGGGGGGCTGAACCCCGTCACGGAAGCCGTATACTCAACGGTGCTTGAGCCGAACACATATCTAACCTCTAACGAGGCCTGTGTCATCGGACCCTCGGACTCACCACCGGCCATAGGTTCCGAACCGCGTATATCCGCGCCCACCGAATCCAACTACGCGCCTATCTTGGAGCTCACCTCCGCGGACATCTTCCAACACTCGCCCCTGGGTGACGTGTTAAACTCTTTGAAATCTCTCTCCTTGGAAGGGAGTTCTTGGCCGAACTATGTCCAGCTTGAGTGGGAAGCGGACGATGAAAAATTTCGTTACCCACCAACCACCCGCTTGATAGCCACTATCGACGACAAGACCGACATGCTTGACTTCGACTCCGAAGACATGGATGGTATGGACGATGATGCAGGAGAAGAACAGGAACTGCCGCCCACAGGGCGCTGGATATCCACCTCATCATATGACATTTACATGGTGGATACACCCAAAGAAGCCAATGGCGATGACAAAAAGGACCCAGTTGAGGATAAGCCTCCTGAGAAGCAGCCGAAGCACCGAAGTCAGCAGCGCTGCTCCAAGCCACGCGATGGTAAAAACAGCAATACCGGCACAGGAGACAATAGCACTCCGAACGATGCCGAAGACGAAGACGACCCCGCCCAGCCAAGCTTCCAACTGGCCGGACGGGAGGACGGGAGAGCCAGCCCTGATGAACAGGCCATGAATGAAGATTCGGAGGACGATAATTACATGCCTCCCTCTAAGGACGAGGGGAGCCTCGGCAACGAAGAAACCGTGCCTAGGGACCCCTCCGAGCAGGAGCGCTTCAAGAGTCGGCTTATAGCCACTGCAAAGAGCCTGAAGATGAAGCAGCAGCAGCTTCAAGCTGATAAAGATCTGTTGACTAATAGATGGACTGAGCTCCTGATAGCCGAGGAATAGGACTCGAACGTCCAAACAAAAGTTACCTGAAGCGTATGTTGTTACCCCAATTCGATGACGAGGCCTTGGAACCAGCACTACCAGCTGACCGACCGACACGTGGCCGGGACAAAATGGAAGCCCAACCCGCATTACGTTGCCGAACAAATAGAAACACAACAACTCGGGGATACACGCACGATCTGTGGTATGATTTGGAGAACAACGCAGGCTAGACCAGACCGATCTATGGATCACGGGGGTGCGCCCCGATACACGACGACGGCTACCATGTCAGGTATAATAAAAACAAACTTGTCCGGCCAAATACCGCAGACCAGCTCCATCCGAACTGCGTCGCGATGTAGGCCGACATAGAGGCGCCGCACACCCCCTATGCTTCACTGATGAAGTAATGGAACATGAATTCTCAGAAGGGTTTAAACCCGTGAAAATCGAATTGTATCATGGGACAACAGATCCCGCGGTATGGATCGAAGACTTCCTTCTCCACATACATATGGCCCGCGGTGACTGAGGGAGTCCTGGATTAGGGGCTATTCGGACAGCCGGAATATATACATCGTTCGGACTACTGAAGCGTGAAGATACAAGGCTCAAGACTTCGGCCCGTGTCCGGATGGGACTCTCGTTTGCGTGGAAGACAAGCTTGGCGATCCGGATATTATATTTCCTTCCTTGTAACCGACTCCACATAAACCCTAGTCCTCTCTGGTGTCTATATAAACCGGAGAGGATGGTCCTTAGAAGGCCGATCACGATTACAATCATACCATCATAGGCTAGCTCTTAGGGTTTAACCTCTACGATCTCGTGGTAGATCTACTCTTGTACTACTCATATCTTCAATATTAATCAAGCAGGAAGTAGGGTTTTACCTCCATCGAGAGGGCCCGAACCTGGGTAAACATTGTGTCCCTTGCTTCCTGTTACCATCAGCCTAAGACGCACAGATCGGGACCCCCTACCCGAGATCCGCCGGTTTTGACACCGACATTGGTTCTTTCATTGAGAGTTCCTCTGTGTCGTCGCTTCGAGGCTTGATGGCGTCTTCAATCGCTAACAACACGATCCAGGGCGAGACTTTTCTCCCTGGACAGATCTTTGTGTTCAGCGGCTTCGCACTGCGCGCCAATTCGCTTGGTCATCTGGAGCAGATCGATAGCTACGCCCCTGGCCACCAGATCAGGTTCGGAAACTTCAACTACACGGCGGATATTCGCGGAGACTTGATCTTCGACAGATTCGGCCCTGTGCCAGGAGCGCCGGACAGTCACGACGAGCACGGCCTGGACCTGCTGTCGGACAATGCTCAGGACATCACCCCGGCAGTGGCCCCGGATCTCAATCCGGAGCAGGTTGCATTGCCCAAGGACGGAGGGGTGGACCCGGCCCTGCAGGCCGCATACTCATTGGCGGTAGAGCCGAACACAGGTCTCACCTCTGTAGAGGCCTATAACCCCGGGCACCCGGACTCGCATCCGGTTGTTGGTTCCGGTCCGCACACTCTCAAGCCAGCCGAGCTAGGTTGGGCTCCGGTAATGGAGTTTGCCGCTACGGACATCTTTCAGCACTCGCCCTTTGGCGACATGTTGAACTCATTATAGTCTCTCTCTTTGTCAGGAGGCTCTTAGCCGAACTATGTCCGGCTTGAGTGGGAAGCAGGTGACGAAGGAATTCGCTGCCCACCCACCACCCACTTCATTGCCACGGTCGATGATTTAACCGATGTGCTTGACTTCGACTTTGAAAACATTGACGGTATGGACGACGATGCCGGAGACGTACAGGAGCCACCGCTGACAGGGCGGTGGACAACCACCTGTTCATACGATATATATATGGTGGACACTGTGAAAGAAACCAATGGCGATGAGGCAACGGAGGATAACCCCTCCAAGAAGAAAGCAGAGCATGGGCGTCACCAGTGCTGCTCCAAGCCCCGCTAAGGCAATACCGGCACCGGAGACAAAAACAATCCGGATGGTGCCGACGATGAATACAACCCCGAACAGCGCGCCTTCGGGCAGACCAAGCAGGAAGATGGGTAGGACAGCCCAGGCGAACAGGCGACAAACGGGTATCCGGAGAAGGACAACTACATTCCTTCCTCCGAAGACGAGATTAGCCTCAACGACGATGAGTTCGGCGTGCCCGAGGACCCCGCGGAGCAGGAGCGCTTCAAGCACCGGCTTTTTGCCACTACGAGAAGCCTGAAGAAGAAGCAGCAGCAGCTTCAAGCTGGTCAAGACCTGCTCACAGATAGATGGACAGAAGTCCTGGCAGCCGAGGAATATGGACTCGAGCGCCACATGGCTGACCGGCCGCCTCGAGGTCGGGATAAAACGGCATATCAGCCCGAATACCAGCCTGCACCCCCGTGCCAGTTTATACGGCACGGGGCAATACTCAGGACCTGTGCAATATACTGTATAATGCCGCAGGATAACCAAGATCGATCTACGGATCACGGGGGCGCGCCGCAGCACATGACGATGACCGTCATACCGGATACACTAACAGCAAATCCGGCCGGGCCGAATATAACCAGTCAGACACAGCCGGACTGCTTCGCGACATAGCCCGGCACAGAGGCGTTGCACACCCCCTCTGCTTTACCGATGAAGTGATGGATCATGAATTCACAGAAGTGTTCAAACCCGTAAACAACGAATCATACGATGGCACAACAGACCCTGCGATATGGATCGAAGATTTCCTTCTCCACATCCACATGGCCCGCAAAGATGATCTACATGCCATCAAGTATCTTCCCCTTAAGCTCAAAGGACCCGCCCGACACTGGTTAAACAGCCTGCCCGCAAATTGAATTGGTAGTTGGGAGAACCTGGAAGACGCATTTCTTCACAACTTCCAAGGCACATATGTGCGACCTCCGGATGCCGATGACTTGAGCTACATTACTCAACAGCCCGGAGAATCGGCTAGGAAATTCTGGACTCGGTTCCTAACTAAAAAGAACCAAATAGTTGACTGTCCGGACGCCGAAGCCCTGGCGGCCTTCAAGCATAATTTCCGTGACGAGTGGCTCGCCCGACACCTCGGCCAGGAGAAACCCAAGTCCATGGTAGCTCTCACGACACTAATGACCCGCTTTTGCGCGGGCGAGGACAGCTGGTTGGCTCGTAGCAGCACTACGCCACATTCTGGCACGTCAGATGCCTGTGACAATAATGGCAAGCTACGGCGCAACAGACACAAGCGACGGAACAACAGCGACAACACCAAAGACACGGTGGTCAATGCCGGATTCAGCGGATCCAAATCCGGTCAGCGGAAGAAGCCATTCAAAAGAAACAATCAGGGACTGTCCAGTGTAGACCGTATATTGGAGCGCTCGTGCCAAATTCATGGCACCCCGAATAAGTCAGCCAACCACACCAATAGAGACTGCTGGGTATTTAAACAGGACAGCAAAATATACGCCGAAAACAAGGACAAGGGGATGCACAACGACGATGACGAGGAGCCCCGGCATCCGAACACGGGGGGACAGAAAAAATCCCCCCCCCTAGGTGAAAACAGTCAACAAGATCTACGCCACCCACATCCCCAAGCGGGAACAGAAGCGAGCTCTACGGGACGTCTACGCGATGGAGCCAGTCGTCCCCAAATTCAACCCATGGTCAGCTTGTCCGATCACCTTTGATCGTAGGGATCATCCTACTAGCATCCGTCACGGCGGCTCGGCCGCATTGGTCTTAGACACAATCATCGACGGATTCCACCTCACGCGAGTCCTTATGGACGGCGGGAGCAGCCTGAACCTGCTTTACCAGGACACAGTGCGTAAAATGGGCATCGATCCTTCAAGGATTAAGCCCACCAAAACCACCTTTAAAGGTGTAATTCCTGGAGTAGAGGCCCGTTGTACGGGCTCTATAACATTGGAACTGGTCTTCGGATCTCCGGATAACTTCGGAAGCGAAGAGTTAATCTTTGATATCATCCCTTTCCGTAGTGGTTACCACGCATTGTTCGGACGAACCGCATT
Source organism: Triticum dicoccoides (assembly GCF_002162155.2). NCBI lineage: Eukaryota > Viridiplantae > Streptophyta > Magnoliopsida > Poales > Poaceae > Triticum > Triticum dicoccoides. The sequence continues at coordinate 711,754,705 of NC_041389.1, read as the reverse complement.
CGCTAGATTCAATGCGGTACCACACTATGCATACATCAAGCTCAAGATGCCAGGTCCGCGCAGGGTCATAACAGTCAACGGAAACATGGACCGCTCTCTCCGTACAGAAGAGCATACTGCAGCCCTTGAGGCAGATGTACAATGCGGCCTCCTCCGGCAAACCACTAATCCGGCGACGACAACCTCAAGCACCGTCAAGCGAGGTCGGAGTACCCGGCAACAGGATCACCAGGCACGCCAAGAGCACGACTAGCAGTCCGGCCTCCGCTCAAATCCCATCAAAGCAGCATTTGTGCCATGTGTACACAATTACGCACTCAAAATACCATGGGCACATGTGGAGGCACAGCAGTGGCTCAGTCAACAGTGCGGTATAACCGCCACACACCTTCGTAACCTTTCCTTTCACCTTTCAGGACATTGCTTTAGTGCAGCTTCTCTAGAAGATCCGGATTGTCGGACTTACATAGGAGAGAAAACCAAGGAGGTAACAAGCTTTGCGCACAGAAGGAAATACCCAGGTGGAATCTATTTATGATCGTTATACCTGTTTTATCTATCTGTACATAGCCTGCCCCCAGATAGGGTATGTCAAATAATCCTATTTATCTCTGCTTAATGCATTCATTGTAAACATACGCTTAAACGTATTATTCATCAATGGGAGATCATATATAGCGTCAGCTTATTATTCTTATCTGAGCATTTTTTCTTACAAATGTTTATTTGATATTGCACCCGTACACCTTGGTACGTTCAGTTTGCCAGGGGGTTCTTATGGCGCCCCATAATACGGCAAGACAAGTCCGCATACTTTCAACAGTGCGGCACCCCGAATTTATAGCACTAGATGCATCAGCTCTGAATCATGTCTTCGGTCTACAGTTGGGATAGCCCGGCTCCCTTGTTTTGGTGCCTTACATTCCATTATATCGGCTAAGGTAGCGAAGGGAGAACTACTGCGATTGTATTCCGGTTCTTCCAGACGAGCACCTCAGTAGAGAAAGCCGAAAACTGACCGGCATGATGTGGCGAGAGCTGGTCGCTGTTCGAGAGGTCCTAAAATCCTTAAAGATTTTTCCGCTTTAGACGATAATTTGGCTTTGTCCGATCTAGGCGTATATAGCGCCCCAATTCGGCCTTCCGGATTCTAGGGGCTTCACCGAAATTTAAAATTGTAGACTTCTATGGCTAATTGAAGGTTATAAAGCCGCATAGTCCAATAGCCTTGTTCGCTGCACTGCACACCTCCTTAAGGGACCAAACATTTGGATAAAGAGTGTCCGGGTTTTCCACGAACACCCCAGTACTAGTTACATGGGGGCGGAAGCCGACGGCTGGCCTACATTCAGAATTTGATAAACAGCCGCACACAAGGTAATATTTTAAATAACAAAAGCGCTACATAGCGCAAGTAACTTCGTCTTTAAATTACAAACATGACAGAAGTGAATTCATTAAAAAATTATGTCATTGGTACATTCATTGGCCACGAGGCGAGCGCCCTTCATAACGACATCATAATACTTCTCCGGAATGCGATGCGGCTTGCCCTCTGGCGGCCTGTCCTTCACCGGCTTCTCCGCATCCAGCTTGCCCCAATGCACCTTCGCACGGGCAAAGGCTCGGCGGGCACCGTCAATGCAAACGGATCGCTTGATGACTTCCAGTCGCGGACAGGCATTCACCATCTGCTTGATCAGGCCGAAGTAGCTGGTGGGCAAGGGCTCACCAGGCCACATCCGGACTACGAAATCCTTCATAGCCACTTCGGCCGGCTTGTGGAGTTCGACCAACTGGTTCAGTTGGTCACTCAGAGGCGTTGAATGTTCGGCCCCAGCATACTGGGACCAGAACAGCTTCTCCATTGAGCTCCCCTCCTGGGCACGGTAGAACTCCGCGACATCTGATATGCTGCGTGGCAGATCTGTGAATGCCCCTGGAGAGCTCCGGACTCGGGTAAGTAAAAGAAACGCCTCCTCCACATGTTTGCTTTGCATAAAAATTTCTTACCCGCCGTTATCTTTTTCGCCACCTGGATTTCCTGCTGTGCCTTCTCGGCTTCGGCCTTGGCGTCTTTTATACTTGAAAGGGCCTTCGTAAGCTCGTCCTCTTTCGCCTTCACCTCATGCTCCACGGCCTCGAACTTCTTGTCGAGGTCCTGGAGCTCTTGTTGTACCTCGCCCACTCGGGCCTCTTGCTTTTCGCGCTCCTTGCGTTCCAAGGCCGCCTTGTGTTCGGCCTCGGACAGCGCTTTCTTGAGAGACGCCACTTCGGTGGTGGCCTCTGTTACCAAATCACGATGCTTCGTCGTTAGAATAACCAATTTTCAGTGGTGGCCTCTCCCTGCGCCTGCTCCTGGTCCTGTTTTAGTCTGGCAATTTCGGTCATACGGACCGCAGCGGCAAGCAGCATAGCCTGCATATTCACATTCAAACTTATTGTTAGACTCCTGCGTATTATAATTGACCCTCCGTTTGGTTTTTCCTTCCGAACACCAAATAGAGTATCAGGGGCTACTACCTATCGGGTGGTAATTTCATACATTTTTACTGCTTACCTCAAAGCCTGCTAGGAGGCTGGTGAAGGCTTCGGTTAGTCTGCACTTGGCAGACGAATCCTTCTGAATCACCGCACTCATAAGAGTATGGTGCTCTTCATCTATGGAAGCGCCGCGAAGTGCTTCCAGCAGACAATCCGGCGCCTCGGGCGTAGCGGAAGTCCTCGGCCCAGACGGCTCGCCCTCCTTAACGAGGGGCTGTCCGCCTAAGTCCGGAACCATTGAAGGCTCCGGAAGAGTGTTCGGCTGAGAGTCCGGTTTACTTCGGCTCTCATCAACACGATCCACGGGGATCTTGAACCCCGCGTGTCCGACGTTTGGAATGCTGCCTTGAGGCGCCTCCAGATCCACCTCCCCCCGCTTTGGGAGCCTTTGGGATAACACCTCCGTGTCATCTGCAGGTTGAGGAGTAGTGGCCGTCGGGAGCGAATTCATCGCCGAATCGCTCAAAGACCCATCCAAAGACGACGCCTCGGGATGGGCCCTGGCCGGACTGCATACAAGTTCGGCTTTATAACAAAACTATGAAGCAAAATTACGATGGAGTGCGGATACTTACGATCGCACTAGGGGCTTCTTCCTGGGCAACCACCCCTCCTCGCTATCAGCGGCAGTGGCAGAGTAGTCCGGAAGGGACGCCTTTCCCTTCTTGGATGTCCCAGCCTCCCCCTCCGGGGCGACCTTCCTCTTTTTCTCCCCCCAATATGGGGAGGTGGAGTTTCTTCTTTTTTTCCCCGCCTCTGTGGGAGGAATCTGCCTCGTCGTCATCGGACGACAAGGGTATGACGGCCTTGCGCCGGAGGCCTCTCCTGGTCCCCTGGTCCGCCTTCTCAGGCCCCCCATCCTTGACGGATGGGGCGGCATCCTCTTCTTCTTCTTCTTCCCCTTTGGGGGAGGAGTGTGCCTCGTCATCTTCGGACGAGGCTTCTGGCGCAACCTTATGCCGGAGACCCTTTCGGATCCCTGGGGCCTTCTTATCGGCCTTCTTCTCTGGTCCCTGGTAGGGCGTCGGGACCAGCATCTCTGTCAGGAGAGCAGTAGATGGACTTTTGGGCAGCGGAGCCGGACAGTCAATCTGCTCCGCTGTCTCCACATAATCCTGAGCAAATACGCACAATTACTGAAGGCTCCCCCATGAATATATTGGGAAGAACCAAATCCGGTGGCAGCGTGAGAACTCACCTTACTAGGAGGCCGCGCGGCGTGGAGCCCATGGTCCTCGGATACGTGAGGAAGTACTACGGGGGCCTTGAACAACGCCTTCCACGCGTTTTTGTGCTTCATGCCGTAGAGCCTCTGAAGCGTCTGGTGTTCGGCCGGGACGAACTCCCATAGATTGAATGCCCGCCTTTGGCACGGAAGAATCCGGCGAACGAGAATGACCTGGATCATGCTGACAAGCTTGATGTTCTTGTCCTTCATGCCCTTGATGCAGTTTTTGAGTCCGGTCAGCTCTGTAGATTCGCCCCATGACAGGCCCTTCTGTTCCCAGGAGGTGAGCCACATGGGGGCTCCGGATCGGAACTTGTGGGCGGCCGCCAAGTTGGCGTCGCGCGGCTCGGTGATGTAGAACCACCCCGACTGCCACCCCTTCACGGTTTCCGCAAAGGAGCCGTCAAGCCAGGTGACATTAGGCATCTTGCCCTCCATGGCTCCTCCGCACTCCGCCTGCTGGCCGCTCACGATCTTCGGCTTCACGCAGAAGATTTGCAGCCACAAGCCGAAATGAGGCTTGATGCGGAGGAAGGCCTCGCATATGACGATGAACACCGAGATCTTGAGGACGAAGTTCGGGGCTAGATCATGGAAATCTAGCCCGTAGTAGAACATGAGCCTTTGGACGAAGGGGTGAAGTGGAAACCCCAGTCCACAGACGAAGTGGCCGAGAAACATGACCCTCTCATGGGGTCATGGAGTTGGAATGACCTGCCCGTCGTCTGGTAGCCGGTGCGCTATGTCTGCGGCCAAGTATCCGGCCGCCCGAAGATTCGCGATATTCTTCTCCTTCACGGTGGAAGCCACCCACTTACCTCCTGCTCCGGACATGTTTAGATGTGCGGAGAAGATTTGGACTAGGGCGCTGGAGCTCAAGGGGGAAAGAGTGGGGAAAGGAGGAAGAAGGTGTTGGTAAAAATGGGGAGCTCTTATCCCTGATTAGAGGCGACGGAAGCGGTGCGCCTCCCCACTTGTCGATTGAGAATCGCTTACTTCCCAAGCGCCATGATTGGTGGCACGGTGGGATTGCCCATACCCGTATTGATGAGAATCCCATGATAAGGGGACGCGATCTCTGCTTTGACAAGACGTGTCAAGGAAACCGCCTCGCAATACGCGCTATGGCTGGTTGCGGAAAAACGGTTCGAATAATGACCTGACCGTAATGACATATCATGTCGTCTAAAAAGTTATCATCTGAAGTATCATTCTCTCTACGGTGGTATGTGAAGATCTTTTTGCAGACACGACCTACGTTTTCGATAATGACTGGACACGATCTACGTGTTCGATAATAACTTTGGAGTATTCAGAAGGAGGAACCCGCCTTGCAATGCCGAAGAAAAGACTGCGCACCGGACTCATCGTCATTGAAGCCTGGTTCAGGGGCTACTGGGGGAGTCCTGGATTAGGGGGTATCTGGACAGCCGGACTATATACATCGTCCGAACTATTGAAGCGTGAAGATACAAGACTCAAGACTTCGGCCCGTGTCCGGATGGGACTCTCCTTTGTGTGGAAGACAAGCTTGGCGATCCGGATATTATATTTCCCTCCTTGTAACCGACTCCATGTAAACCCTAGCCCTCTCTGGTGTCTATATAAACCAGAGAGGATGGTCCTTAGAAGGCCGATCACGATTACAATCATACCATCATAGGACAGCTCTTAGGGTTTAGCCTCTACAATCTCGTGGTAGATCTACTCTTGTACTACTCATATCTTCATTATTAATCAAGCAGGAAGTAGGGTTTTACCTCCATCGAGAGGGCTCGAACCTGGGTAAACATTGTGTCCCTTGCTTCCTATTACCATCAGCCTAAGAGGACACCCTACCCGAGATCGGCCGGTTTTGACACCGACAGTGACGATCTTCACGCCATCAAATATCTCCTGCTAAAACTCAAGGGCCAGCTCGGCACTGGTTAAATAGTCTGCTGAAAACTCCATCGGCAGTTGGGAGAACCTAGAAGGTGCATTCCTTGACAACTTCCAGGGCACTTATGTCCGACCTCCGGACGCCGATGACTTAAGTCATATAACCCAATAGCCCAGAGAGTCGGCCAGGAAATTCTGGACTCGGTTCTTAACTAAAAAGAACCAAATCGTCGACTGTCCGGACGCTGAAGCCCTAGCGGCCTTTAAGCATAACATCCGTGACGAATGGCTTGCCCGACACCTTGGACAAGAGAAGGCGAAGTCCATGGCAGCCCTTATGAAGCTTATGACCCGCTTTTGTGCGGGCGAGGACAACTGGCTAGCTCGTAGCCATAACACCTCAAGTAAACCTGGCACTTTTGAAGCCAGAGATAGCAACGGCAAGCCCCGACGCAACAGACACAAGCGTCAAAAGTAATGGAAACAATGCTGAATACATGGCGGTCAACGCCAGATTCAGTGGCTCCAAGTCCGGTCAGCGGAAGAAGCCATTTAAGAGAAATAATCCGGGTCCGTCCAGCTTGGACCGCATACTCGACCGTCCACGCCAAATCCATGACACTCCTGATAAACCAGCCAATCATGCCAATAGAGAATGCTGGGTCTTTAAACAGGCCGGCAAGTTAAATGCCGAAAACAAGGAAAAGGGGTCACACAACAATGACGACGAGGAGCCCCGACCATCGAACACAGGGGGACAGAAGAAATTTCCTCTCCAAGTCAAAACGGTGAACATGATATACGCTACCCATATCCCCAAAAGGGAGCGGTAACGCGCTCTACGAGACGTCTACGCGATCGAGCCAGTCGCCCCAAAATACAACCCATGGTCCACTTGTTCGATCACCTTTGATCGATGGGACCATCCGACCAGCATCCGTCATGGCGGTTCAGCCGCACTAGTGCTCGACCCTATCATCGATGGATTCCACCTTACACGAGTCCTTATGGACGGTGGCAGTAGCCTAAACCTGCTCTATCAGGATACAGGGCACAAAATGGGTATCGATCCCTCAAGGATCAAGCCCACCAAAACCACCTTTAAAGGTGTCATACCAGGTATAGAGGCCCGTTGTACAGGCTCAATCACACTAGAAGTGGTCTTCGGATCCCCGGATAATTTCTGAAGCGAAGAGTTAATCTTCGACATCGTCCCCTTCCGCAGTGGTTATCATGCACTGCTTGGACGAACCGCATTCGCTCGATTCAATGCGGTGCCGCATTATGCTTACCTCAAGATCAAGATGCCCGGCCCCCGCGGTGTTATAACAGTCAACGGGAATATGAAACTGTCCCTCCGTATAGAGGAGCACACCACGGCCCTTGCAGCAGAAGTACAGAGCAGCCTTCTTAGGCAGACCCTCAATTTGGCTATAAAGCCCTCGGACACGCCGTAAAGCGAGTCCGAACTACTCTACAGCAGGATCGTCTGGCTCGTCTAGAGCTCACCTAGCAATTCGGCCTCCGTTCTAGTCCTGATCAAGCGGTGAAATTCATGCCGCGTGTACATAATTATGCACTTAAAGTACCTTGGGCAGAGACGGAGGCATAGTCAGACGATGGTCCACACTGCGGCTCAACCGCCCCTGGATCCGCATATCTTCACTTTTTCTCCACCTTTCAGGTTCTCTCTTCTTGAGGCTTTTCTGATAATACGATCATCGGACCCATCACGGAAGGATACACCAAGAAAGACAAGGGGCTTCGACGTATAAGGGAATACCCAGGTGGTCTTTGCTAACGATCGTTATTCCTGTTTATATACCCGCACGCAGCCCGCTCTTGGTAATGGCATGTCAAATAGCCTTATTTTCTTATTGTGCTACTTGTACACATACGCCTTGACGTATTAATCAAATTACAATGGAAAACAATTTGTAGCGTCCGCTCTTTACTTAATTTTTTTCCTTGTCTTTGTATTTATCGCATTCGTACATTCTGGTACGCTTTAATTCGCCAGGGGCTTCAGTGTACCCGATAACACGGTAAGAAAGTCCGAACACTTTATAGTACAATTCGGCACCCCTAACTTATAGAATTATATGCATCACCTCTGAATCATGAATCGGCACCCCATGTTTTGCTACCTTACGTTCCGCTATATCGGCTAAGGTGGCACAGGGAGAACTACTGCGATTGTGTCCCGGTTCTCCCGAACGAGACCTCAGTAGAGAAAGCCGAAAACTAACTGTCATGATGCGGCGAGAGCTGGTCGCTATTCGAGAGGTTGCAAATCCTGAAAGATTTTTTCCGCTTTATGCGAGGAATCGGTTCTTGTCCGATTTAGGCATGTATAGAGCCCCAAGTTCGGCCTTCCGAATACCAGGGGCTACGCCAAAATTTAAAATTATAGAACTCCTATGGCTAAGTGAGGTGATAAAGCTATATAGTCCGATTGCCTTGTTTGTTGCGCTAAACACCTCCTTAAAGGACCAAAGACTTGGATAAAGAGTGTTTAGATTTATCCCGAACACCCATGTACTAGCTACATGGGGGGCAGAAGCCGACGATTGGCCAACCCTCCGATTTCATAAACGGCCGCACAGGAGGTAAAATTTTAAATAAACAAGCAATATATTGCATAACGAACTTGTTTTATATTACATGATAGGGTAAAACGAATGTATTCATTCAAAAATTACATCCTTTGCACATTTCTCTGCCACAAGGCGGGATCCCTCTAAGACACTATCATAGTATAGTTCGGGTCGATGGAGCTCCTTGCCCTTCGGCGGCCCCTCGGTCATCAGCATCGTGGCGTCCATCTTCAACCAATGCATCTTTGCATGGGCAAAGGCCATCCACGCACCTTTAATGCAAAACGGTCGCTTTATGACTTCAAGTCGTGGGCAGGCACTCACAAGCCGCTTCACGAGTCCGAAGTAGCTACTAGGCATGGGCTCGGCAGGCCATAACCGGACTATGAGGTCCTTCATGGCCTGTTCGGCCGTCTTATGCAGCTCGACCAGCTGCTTCAGCTGGTCGCTCAAGGGCATCGGATGTTCTGGTCCAAGGTACTGAGACAAGAACAGCTTCTCCGTCAAGCTCCTTTCTTCGGCTCGGTAGAACTCTTCAGCATCTAATATGCTGCGTGGCAGATCCGCAAATGCTCCTGGAGAACTCCAAATTTGGGTAAGTAAAAAGAATGTCTCCTTCACATGCTTGCTTTTCGTAACAAAAGCCTTACCCGCCGCAATCTTCTTGGCCGCCTGGACCTCCTGGAGAGCCCTCTGGGCTTCAGCTCTGGCGTCTTGCGCGGTCTGGAGGGCCTTGTCAAGCTCAGACTCTTGAGTCTTAGAGTCACGCTCCAAGGAATCGTACTTCTTGACGACATCGTGGAGCTCTTGCTGAACCTCGTGAACACGGGCCTCCTAATTCTCGCACGCGGCGCGTTCCTTGGACGCTTTGTCTTCGGCCTCGGTTAATGCCTTCTTAAGGGCCGACACCTCGGTCGTGGCCCCTACAAACTTCATGATGCTTTAATAAGCATGAACAATTTATCCTTCATAAATATACATGCTTGGTATTTACATACCTTGGCTTTCTTCCATCTGCCTCTTTGATACATCTCCGTCGTATCTATAACTTTTGATTGGTCCATGCCAATATTCTTCAACTTTCATATACTTTTGGCAACTTTTTATACTATTTTTTGGGACTAACATATTGATCTAGTGCCCAGTGCAAGTTCCTGTTTGTTGCATGTTTTATGTTTCGCAGAAAACCAATATCAAACAGAATCCAAATGGGATAAAAACGAACGGAGAATTATTTTGGAATATTTGGGATTTTCCGGAGGAAGAATAACGCGAAACAGTGTGTGAGGTGGCCACGAGACAGGGGGGCGCGCCCCCTACCCCTGGGCGTGCCCTGGGCTCTCGTAGGCCACCCGTAAGGCGGTTGAGGCTCTACTTTTGCCGCAAAAAAAGATAATTTTACAAGAAAAATCTGGGCGAAAGATTCACCCCAATCGGAGTTATGGATCGCCAGATATAAAGGAAAGGGTGAAGGGGCAGAATCAGAGAACGCAGAAACAGAGAGATAGATCCAATCTCGGAGGGGCTCTCACCCCTCCCAAGCCATGGGAGCCAAGGACCAGAGGGGAACTGTCACATCCCTAGTTCTGACAATGCCTAGTGCATGCATTAGAGTGTTACATCATGTTTAAATTTCATTTAAACCTGAGATGGGGATTGACTAAGCCCTAGCACGAAATGAATTCAACTAGGGTCAAATAAAACCTTTTTCATTGAACTCAAAATGTCCTCTAAAAATGTTCAACATTTCTGGTTTGAGGTGGAAGCATCTACCAAAAATGGTTTATATTTTTGCAGGACATATTTGGTCACTGAATTAAATCATATAGTATTTTCATTTGGGCATTTAAATGTTATTAAATATTTCAAATGCTCAAATAATCATAAACTAAAATGTTTACTGTTGGATATATTCTAAACAGTAGCCATGATTAGTTTCATGATTTTTGAAAGTGTCTGAGTATTTTTAATAAAGCCCTAAATTTACAGAATAATAGAAAACTGAGATAATTAGAAAAGGAGAGAGAGAGAAAGACCCGTACCTGGGCCACTTACCTGTAGCCGGCCCAGCTTTTGCGCGGCCCGTTACTGTGCAGCCCAGCTGCCAGTCATCTTCCTCCCCCTCGCCCCGAAGCAGATGCGTGCTGGACGCACGCGCGCCGACGCCGGCCACCTCCTGCTTCGCCGTGGCAGCCTCCCCGACTTCCTCGCGACGCCACGGAGACGTCCCCGACCCCCTCTCACTTCCCCCTCGCTCTCTGGACCTCCCTCCCCCTCGCTCCTCTGTTTCCCCTCCCGCGACCGAACGGAGCCACCGCCACCGACGAGAGCCACCATGGCTACCGGCCACCCCACGGCTCACCGACGCCCCAGGAAGCTCCGCCGGTCCTCCCTCTACCTCCTCAACGAGCCACGAGGCCCCGGACGTGCCACAACACCGCCCTCGATGCCTTCTTCAACCTCGGGACCGCCGGCCATCTTCATCAAATTCGCCGGCTCCGGACCGTCCCCGACCTCGCCGAGCGTCCCCTCGTCATCGCCGTGAGTCACTGACCCTCTTCCCTAACTCAGCATGCTCCCCTCCGTGCCGTAGCGCCGTTCCCCACGAGCACCGAAGCCACCGTCCGCCATTGCTGCTGCACGCATAGCCTCCGTGCTCCCCTGGCCTCACTGAGCTGCTCTTAGTGCTCCCCATGTCTAGCAGGTGCTGCCCAGCCTCTCCATTTGCTCACTGATGCACCGTAGCGACGCGCCCGAGCACCACCGAACACCATCGCCGCCAAAGCTCGTCGCCGGCATGAGTTCCGGCGACCCCACGACCTCCCACTCGGTCCTCTGGATGCGCGGGAGCAAGGGCCATCCCCTGGTGCCCTCAGCGCGACCAGCCGCGGGCCGTAGCGCCGTCCCGAGCAACTCCGGCGAGGTCTCGCTGTCGCCGTGGTCGCCGGCGTCACTCGCCGACGTGGCCACTTAGTTAGGGCGTAAACACCCCGCTAATCACCCACTAGAGCCACTGCCAAGTGGGCCCCCGTGCCTAATTAATTAGTTTAACCTCTCTGTTAAATTAGCACTAATCTCAGAGGGCCCCGCCTGTCACCGTTGACTTTGCCATGTCAGCATTGACCGGACCCACCAGTCAGCCTCTGTCCCTGCCTGTTACACTGACGTGCGGGTCCCAGCCGTCAGGTTTGACCTGGACCAGCCACGTTGACCTGCTGACGTCACTAATATGTCATGCTGACGCAGTATTTGTTTCTGGAATTAAAATAAATCAAAAATGATTTATTATTTCCAGAAAATAGCTAAAACTTCAATAAATCATAGAAAATTAACCGTAACTCCAAATTAAATAAATTATATATGAAAAATTATCAGAAAAATTCAAGGAATCCATCTGTACCATTTTCATGCATGTTAGAACAACTTATAGCTGCTGTTTAGCACAAATCAATTAAATGGCATTTGAATAATCACATATGGTGTTTGAATTTGAATCTTGTATTCAAACCAACTTCATTTAATCTGTTGCTAGTTGCATTAGCCCAAAACACATTCATTTTGCCATGTCATGATCATGCATCATATTGCGCATTGCATTGATTGTGTTCCCTTCTGTGTTGCCGGTATTTGTCCCCTCTCGATAGACGTGATACCGATGATGTGATCGTTGACACTGATGAAGACTCAATGTTATCTTCAGAAGTGCCAGGCAAGCAAAACCCCCTTGTTCATTCCGATACAATCCTACTCTCTCGCTCCTGCTCTCTTTTACTGCATTAGGACAACACCGATTCATCTGTTACTTGCTGCGGTAGCTGAACCCCTTTATCCTTTGCATGACCTGTCATTGCCACAGTAAATAGATGAAACCCACTAGCATGAGTAGGAGTTGTTTGAGCCCTGATGTGCCTACTCATTCATGCTTGTTTGTCATGCCTGCTACTGCTTAGAGTTGAACCAGGTCTGATTCATCGAGGATGAATCAGAGGTGTGTGAACATGTCCTACTATGTGTGAGCTAAGTGTGTGAACACGATTTGGTAAAAGGTGTCGGTGAGAGGCCATGTAGGAGTACATGGTGGGTTGTCTCATTGAAGCCGTCCTTAGGAACTGAGTTCTGTGTTTGTGATCCATGATTCAGCTACTACCATACATTGGGCCCTGAAATATGACCCCGCTCGACTTCTTATTCACCCTTGTCCTCTGTCCAGGAGTTGCAAGTAGTTTCTGGTGTTTGTAGTATGCTGGAGGCCATGGACAGCGCTGACCGTAGGGGTGGGCTGTGATGCGGTAGGCACGTGGCCGGGTATACCGGGCGCCCGTTTGGTGTCACGGAACCCTGTTCACATCGTTTGGGGCTGTGAGCGAAACTCCGGCCGGATCTCCTCATGGATGGAACCCGAATAGGCGATAAACCTGGACTAGAGACTTGAGTGTTTAGGTAGGTCGTGGTCTACACCCACGTCGGTTTTCGCTTGAAGTCTGCCGAGCACATGTCGTGTGCAGACGCTAAGTGGTGGAAACATGTATGAAGAAGTACACCCCTGCAGGGTTAACATCATCTATTCGAATAGCCGTGTCCGCGGTAAAGGACTTCTGGGTTGCTTATATCAGTTCATAGACAAGTGAAAGTGGATACTCTAAAATACGCAAGATAAGCGTGAGTGCTATGGATGGCGTTCTCATAGGGAGACGGGAGCGGATCCATAGTGGTGTATTGATATGGTGAATATGTGGACTCGTGTGCGCCACCTCAAAAGAGTTACATTGCAGTCGTAGTTTAGGATAGCCACCGAGTCAAAGCTGGCTTGATGCAGTTAAACCTCACCATCCCCTTGTTGATAATGATGCATATGTAGTTAGTTCTGATGTAAGTCTTGCTGGGTACATTTGTACTCACGTTTGCCTATTTTATGTTTTGTGCAGAGAGACTTCAGTCTCACTAGTAGTTCCGCGTGGACTTCGACGTTTAGCTTGTTACCTCAGCTACGATCTTGTGCCCTCGGCAGGATCTGGTAGATAGTCAGGCTTCTCAGCCTTTTTCATTTATAGATGTCTGTACCCAGACATGATAGCTTCCGCTTGTGCTTTGACTTGTATGCTCTGAGTGTTGGGTCATGAGACCCATGTTTGTAATATCTCGCTCCTCGGAGCCTATTGATTAAATACTTGAGTCGTAGAGTAATGTTGTGATGCCATGTTGTATTTGCACATATCGAGCATATTGTGTGTATGTTATTGAAATGCTTGGTATGTGTGGGATCTGACCATCTAGTTGTTTATCTTTAGTAGCCTCTCTTACCGGGAAATGTCTCCTAGTGTTTCCATTGAGCCTTGGTAGCTTGCTACTGCTCCAGAACACTTAGGCTGGCCGGCATGTGTCCTTCTTCGTTCCTGTGTCTGTCCCTTCGGGGAAATGTCACGCGATGAATACCGGAGTCCTGTTAGCCCGCTACAGCCCGGTTCACCGGAGTCCTGCTAGCCCAGTGCTACAGCCTGGATTCACTCACTGATGACCGACACGTTCGATGCTGGGTCATGGATGCCTGTCCCTGTAAGTTTGTGCCACTTTGGGTTTACGACTAGCCATGTCAGCCCGGGCTCCTTATCATATGGATGCTAGCGACACTGTCATATACGTGTGCCAAAAGGCGCAAACGGTCCCGGGCAGAGGTAAGGCGACACCCGTGGGAATACCGTGCGTGAGGCCGCAAAGTGATATGAGGTGTTACATGCTAGATCGATGTGGCATTGAGTCGGGGTCCTGACAGCGTTGGTATCAGAGCTTGACTGCCTGTAGGATTACCAAGCCAAACTGGTCGAAGTTGAGTCTAGAAATGCTTTAGTTATATGTAAGGGAATTGATTGTGGGATGGAACGTAAGGCTCTTTTTACTCCTTATACCTCATGGCCTTCTGATCTGAGTCATCATCTTATCTTTCCTACGGGGATTAAGAGCTAGGCTATCTCTTCTTTCTATCAGGATCACGTATTACTAGTCCGCAGACTTATAGATTGTTGGATTAAGCTTGAGTTCAGTTCCTACTACTTCCGTATGTTAATTGTTGATCTCAAAACCTTGATATTATGCTTCTGAGTGGTTATGCCACCATTTTTGTGAATGTCTCAAATCTTTTCTGAGCATTTACAGCCGTTATGCTGTCCGAGTCATCCCAGGTTTCTAAGTAGTCTGATGCATTTGCAAATCCTTTCTTCCCATTTCAATGTTCCCATGGGCCAGATTAACCACACTAATCAGTGAGTTGAGGTACTCCGTTACCTTGACATATATGTTGGAGATATTATTATGACCCTAGGTGTCTTAGGGGATCATCTAGTAATTTAGCCATGATTTATGTTCCAGTGTGATGACTCTGGCCGTCATTATCGAAAGCATCCCGTGATGCCATTTAGTAGTAGGTATTCTATCCCTGGGTTTTGAACCCGAGATTCACCCTACTTGCTTCATGTTGATAGTTTTGCTCGTTACTTTAGGTTATTAGTAACCTTTGCATTAGTCCTCGATGTTCGTGGTATTCCTTTCTTCCAAATACTATGAACCGCTTATGGCAGATGTTCCTCGCTGATCGAAAGATCACAATCAGAGTGCTCTCGATGGGTTCTCGATTCTACATTGTGACTCTGCCAGTTCTACCTTTCTGCATGGGTTATCCGGAAGAAATATGTGGAATTCGTTCGACATGCTAAACCATGCATCCACAACTCAGAAAATCGTGTGTTCTTTTGAGTTGTCCCTCTTTAGTTGTCTTCTGACCCTCGTCTATCAATTGATAGTCAAGATTATGCGTGCATTCGTTCGTCGATGCCTATTACCCTTGTGGTCCGCCAAGCCATTCTATTTTAGAATGAATAGGAGAAACAAACTCCAGTACCTCATCCATATCTAGGATTGGGTCAAAGTAGTTGTATTCCGCAGATCAAATGCCAATCCAGCTTTTGGTTCTGTTCTACCTTGGAGTATTACCCCCTTTATGTTAGAATTGTCATGAGAACTGCACCAACTTTCATGAATTTTGACGTAGTAATACTTCTCACCATCATTAGTCATTCCTCGGCCATCGTGTTGATGCAACCGGAATACCGACAAATGAATTGAGATGTGTGAAATCAATACTCCCAGCAACCTCATTGCTTGGTAGTTAAGGGACAATAATTTCATTCTTAGCGTGTTGGTTTTTGAATCATCCTTCTAAGACTGATCGTGCTACCTAGTCCTTATTTCGGTGCACCCTTCGATTGATGAGTTAGGATCTTGTCAAGTCCTCACTCATTTGATCATATCGTCTTGCCCTCAAAAGCGAGATTGTTCTCGAGCTTAGTAACATATCGGTGGTTCGTGATTTTCCGAATATCTTCTCAAAAGTATCACCACGCTGTCACCTGACTGTTATGTTGAGCTCGTGATCAAGTTGGTTTCTTGTGAACCACCTTCTCTCCAAGAATCGGTGTTAGATATCCCTGAGCTAGTTGGTTAAGCTAGACAACAACTTGGAGAGTTGGAAGATAAAAGCTTGCCTGACTTAGTTCGTTCCAAAGGGATATTCTTGTGTAGTGTGTGTTGAAGAAAGATGATATCTTCATCGATTGGTCCTTGTGATCAGTTGCTAGACCTATTGTCTTATCAATCCTTTGATTTGAGTGTGGGCTATCGTCAAATCAAATCAGTACCAACGATGCTCGTAATGTTGTCTTATTTGTGGTTGATCCCTCGAGCATACACCATTACATCTTTGGTCTGACCAATGCTATCACCGTGTTCACTTAACTATGGAATTCCTTTTAAAAGGAAACCTAGATGAATTGTTGTTGAGCCCATTGACAACATCCTTATCTCCTCCATGATTTTGTTGAACATTAAGTTAGTGTTGGAAACTTTTGAAGGCATTTGTTCATGCTAGCTCATGAAGCATATGTTTGGATGAAGGTAGTGACTTCCCTTAATTCATGTGCATCTGATGCAAGTTGCCGCCGTGGATTCGAGAAAGTCAATGTTGTTTCCTTTGGAATCATCCCAAATCAGTCATGCATACGTGCGAAAGTATTCTGTGGTTCGGAGACTTGCAACCTCCATTCTATATGTGCTCCGTAGCACCCCAAGCCACTGACTGATTTGTTCGAGAACAGGAGTTAAGTGTTAATCCATGGTAATGCACAAGACTCCGATACCCTCGTTGATGGTTCCCCCTCCTGAACTCGGTAGTGTTTTATTGTAAGACTACCATGAGGGCATGCTTGTCTGGGACAACGTGTTCACATGTTTGTAGCAGAACCAGCTCATGTTTTGGAGCTTGCTATCGTAGTTCATCTCCCGAGAATCCCGCAACGTCATCTCGTCGATTTGTGTTGCAAACTTTCTTTTTTCTTCCTAGACTCGATGAGTCTGGAATATCCTGACACCAACCAGATCTGAATCTCAGGCAGATATGATGGTTGGAATATTTCCCAAGAATTATAATATTGGTCGCGCGATAACCGGTAAAGTGGATATCGTGGCCAACACACCCAGCCGGAAGACCTGTTCTTATAATATCTTGATTGATGAAGTTGGCCACCCCCCCATAAGGATTTCGTAGGATTTACCTCCGTAACTGTTCCTTATGGATTCTTTTGCTCCCGAAGTCCGACCTTTACTTGATGTTCTAGTTAGCAAACCATATCTATGAATGGGTTACACCAGCACGTCAAGGAGAACATTAGAAGCGGAGTGCTAAATGTCTCTCGGTCGATCATCCAGATTTTGTTTCCTTGGCCTTGCTAGGGTGAAATCTGAGTTGATGTTATCTTCCTACGCATCTGCATCGTCCATCGCTATTCATCATGGTAGTATGTTGTATTGTCAGCAGCCTTGACACGGATGTTGATAAAACCTTGATGATTCTGGAAATGCTCAAGTTCTTGAGAGCACGCACAAGCGCTACGTGTTATCATCGGCACTAGCTGGGATTGCTCTCAGTTTCCTCGGCAATGCTATGATCTTTCAAACAGTGAATTCACTCTCTATTGTTGGGTTCTTCCCCAGTTACCAGAATCATTCCCAGCATTTGCATTTTGTTCCCAGCTTGCACCGCCAATGTGCCATTCCACCATGGGTCTCTTCCATTTCCGGTGATAAGCAAAATCATCCATTACGTTGTCTTCAACAAGGTAATCCACATCATCCAAGTTTGAGTATGCCATTCTACTGAACCCCTCTAAATGATCGATTATGATTTGCCTTAAGCTGGTATAAAGAGTCTCAGTGATCTCTATATCAAAGGTAATTCTTTTTGCCACTTAAGATAATTCTACGAGTCACCATTCCTAAGATGTCTCGATGTGGTTTCATGGCAACTCAACTCCTCGCTACGTTGACAATCGTTTACCACCTTTTTAAGTGTGGAATTGTTGTCCACCTAGTGAACCTTCGTCATCCGTTTCTTTCCACCCCTCTTGATGTGTATCTCGTGTCTCAACCCGAGAGATGGCTCTATGTCTCATTCCGTGAGTTGTTCGGTCTTCTAGAAGATCGATCCTGCTAGAGTTTTCCTTTCCTCTTCTTGTCATGATTAGCTGGGGTTCTCAGAACAAGACGACAAGACAAAGATGGTGTTCAAATCAACATTCATTTGAAGTGCAACCTGGATCATGAAGATTGTACTAGTTGCGTTTACCCTTCACCTTACCCTACGCTTGAATCTCGAGACAAGATTCTTGTTTAGTGGGGGTGAGTTGTCACATCCCTAGTTCTGACAATGCCTAGTGCATGCATTAGAGTGTTACATCATGTTTAAATTTCATTTAAACCTGAGATGGGGATTGACTAAGCCCTAGCACCAAATGAATTCAACTAGGGTCAAATAAAACCTTTTTCATTGAACTCAAAATGTCCTCTAAAAATGTTCAACATTTCTGGTTTGAGGTGGAAGCATCTACCAAAAATGGTTTATATTTTTGCAGGACATATTTGGTCACTGAATTAAATCATATAGTATTTTCATTTGGGCATTTAAATGTTATTAAATATTTCAAATGCTCAAATAATCATAAACTAAAATGTTTACTGTTGGATATATTCTAAACAGTAGCCATGATTAGTTTCATGATTTTTGAAAGTGTCTGAGTATTTTTAATAAAGCCCTAAATTTACAGAATAATAGAAAACTGAGATAATTAGAAAAGGAGAGAGAGAGAAAGACCCGTACCTGGGCCACTTACCTGTAGCCGGCCCAGCTTCTGCGCGGCCCGTTACTGTGCAGCCCAGCTGCCAGTCATCTTCCTCCCCCTCGCCCCGAAGCAGCTGCGTGCTGGACGCACGCGCGTCGACGCCGGCCACCTCCTGCTTCGCCGTGGCAGCCTCCCCGACTTCCTCGCGACGCCACGGAGACGTCCCCGACCCCCTCTCACTTCCCCCTCGCTCTCTGGACCTCCCTCCCCCTCGCTCCTCTGTTTCCCCTCCCGCGACCGAACGGAGCCGCCGCCACCGACGAGAGCCACCGTGGCTACCGGCCACCCCACGGCTCACCGACGCCCCAGGAAGCTCCGCCGGTCCTCCCTCTACCTCCTCAAC
>NC_041389.1:711707782-711735569 GCF_002162155.2 Triticum dicoccoides | reverse complement strand
GAGGAGGCCACCTCCTCCCTGCCTGGCTGCCTCCTCCTTCCCTGGTCCCTCCCGCGACGCCACGCAGCCCCGACCCCCTCTCACTTCTCCCTCGCTCTCTGGACCTCCCTCCCCCTCGCTCCTCTGTTTCCCCTCCCGCGACCGAACGGAGCCGCCGCCACCGACGAGAGCCACCGTGGCTACCGGCCACCCCACGGCTCACCGACGCCCCAGGAAGCTCCGCCGGTCCTCCCTCTACCTCCTCAACGAGCCACGAGGCCCCGAACGTGCCACAACACCGCCCTCGATGCCTTCTTCAACCTCGGGACCGCCGGCCATCTTCGTCAAATTCGCCGGCTCCGGACCGTCCCCGACCTCGCCGAGCGTCCCCTCGTCATCGCCGTGAGTCACTGACCCTCTTCCCTAACTCAGCATGCTCCCCTCCGTGCCGTAGCGCCGTTCCCCACGAGCACCGAAGCCACCGTCCGCCATTGCTGCTGCACGCATAGCCTCCGTGCTCCCCTGGCCTCACTGAGCTGCTCTTAGTGCTCCCCATGTCTAGCAGGTGCTGCCCAGCCTCTCCATTTGCTCACTGATGCACCGTAGCGACGCGCCCGAGCACTACCGAACACCATCGCCGCCAAAGCTCGTCGCCGGCATGAGTTCGGGCGACCCCACGACCTCCCACTCGGTCCTCTGGATGCGCGGGAGCAAGGGCCATCCCCTGGTGCCCTCAGCGTGACCAGCCGCGGGCCGTAGCGCCGTCCCGAGCAACTCCGGCGAGGTCTCGCTGTCGCCGTGGTCGCCGGCGTCACTCGCCGACGTGGCCACTTAGTTAGGGCGTAAACACCCCGCTAATCACCCACTAGAGCCACTGCCAAGTGGGCCCCCATGCCTAATTAATTAGTTTAACCTCTCTGTTAAATTAGCACTAATCTCAGAGGGCCCCGCCTGTCACCGTTGACTTTGCCATGTCAGCATTGACCGGACCCACCAGTCAGCCTCTGTCCCTGCCTGTTACACTGACGTGCGGGTCCCAGCCGTCAGGTTTGACTTGGACCAGCCACGTTGACCTGCTGACGTCACTAATATGTCATGCTGACGCAGTATTTGTTTCTGGAATTAAAATAAATCAAAAATGATTTATTATTTCCAGAAAATAGCTAAAACTTCAATAAATCATAGAAAATTAACCGTAACTCCAAATTAAATAAATTATATATGAAAAATTATCAGAAAAATTCAAGGAATCCATCTGTACCATTTTCATGCATGTTAGAACAACTTATAGCTGCTGTTTAGCACAAATCAATTAAATGGCATTTGAATAATCACATATGGAGTTTGAATTTGAATCTTGTATTCAAACCAACTTCATTTAATCTGTTGCTAGTTGCATTAGCCCAAAACACATTCATTTTGCCATGTCATGATCATGCATCATATTGCGCATTGCATTGATTGTGTTCCCTTCTGTGTTGCCGGTATTTGTCCCCTCTCGATAGACGTGATACCGATGATGTGATCGTTGACACTGATGAAGACTCAATGTTATCTTCAGAAGTGCCAGGCAAGCAAAACCCCCTTGTTCATTCCGATACAATCCTACTCTCTCGCTCCTGCTCTCTTTTACTGCATTAGGACAACACCGATTCATCTGTTACTTGCTGCGGTAGCTGAACCCCTTTATCCTTTGCATGACCTGTCATTGCCACAGTAAATAGATGAAACCCACTAGCATGAGTAGGAGTTGTTTGAGCCCTGATGTGCCTACTCATTCATGCTTGTTTGTCATGCCTGCTACTGCTTAGAGTTGAGTCAGGTCTGATTCATCGAGGATGAATTCAGAGGTGTGTGAACATGTCCTACTATGTTTGAGCTAAGTGTGTGAACACGATTTGGTAAAAGGTGTCGGTGAGAGGCCATGTAGGAGTACATGGTGGGTTGTCTCATTGAAGCCGTCCTTAGGAACTGAGTTCTGTGTTTGTGATCCATGATTCAGCTACTACCATGCATTGGGCCCTGAAATATGACCCCGCTCGACTTCTTATTCACCCTAGTCCTCTGTCCAGGAGTTGCAAGTAGTTTCTGGTGTTTGTAGCTTACCGGAGGCCGTGGACAGCGCTGACCGTAGGGGTGGGCTGTGATGCGGTAGGTACGTGGCACGGTGTACCGGATGCCCGTTTGGTATCTCGGGAACCCTGTTCACATCGTTTGGGGCTGTGAGCGAAACTCCGGCCGGATCTCCTCATGGATGGAACCCGAATAGGCGATAAACCTGGACTAGAGACTTGAGTGTTTAGGTAGGTCGTGGTCTACACCCACGTCGGCTTTCGCTTGAAGTCTGCTGAGCACATGTCGTGTGCAGACGCTAAGTGGTGGAAACATGTATGAAGAAGTACACCCCTGCAGGGTTAACATCATCTATTCGAATAGCCGTGTCCGCGGTAAAGGACTTCTGGGTTGCTTATATCAGTTCATAGACAAGTGAAAGTGGATACTCTAAAATACGCAAGATAAGCGTGAGTGCTATGGATGGCGTTCTCGTAGGGAGACGGGAGCGGATCCATAGTGGTGTATTGATATGGTGAATATGTGGACTCGTGTGCGCCACCTCAAAAGAGTTACATTGCAGTCGTAGTTTAGGATAGCCACCGAGTCAAAGCTGGCTTGCTGCAGTTAAACCTCACCATCCCCTTGTTGATAATGATGCATATGTAGTTAGTTCTGATGTAAGTCTTGCTGGGTACATTTGTACTCACGTTTGCCTATTTTATGTTTTGTGCAGAGAGACTTCAGTCTCACCAGTAGTTCCGCGTGGACTTCGACGTTTAGCTTGTTACCTCAGCTACGATCTTGTGCCCTCGGCAGGATCTGGTAGATAGTCAGGCTTCTCAGCCTTTTTCATTTATAGATGTCTGTACCCAGACATGATAGCTTCTGCTTGTGCTTTGACTTGTATGCTCTGAGTGTTGGGTCATGAGACCCATGTTTGTAATATCTCTCTCCTCGGAGCCTATTGATTAAATACTTGAGTCGTAGAGTCATGTTGTGATGCCATGTTGTATTTGCACATATCGAGCATATTGTGTGTATGTTATTGAAATGCTTGGTATGTGTGGGATCTGACCATCTAGTTGTTTATCTTTAGTAGCCTCTCTTACCGGGAAATGTCTCCTAGTGTTTCCATTGAGCCTTGGTAGCTTGCTACTGCTCCGGAACACTTAGGCTGGCCGGCATGTGTCCTTCTTTGTTCCTGTGTCTGTCCCTTCGGGGAAATGTCACGCGATGAATACCGGAGTCCTGTTAGCCCGCTACAGCCCGGTTCACCGGAGTCCTGCTAGCCCAGTGCTACAGCCTGGATTCACTCGCTGATGACCGACACGTTCGATGCTGGGTCATGGATGCCTGTCCCTGTAAGTTTGTGCCACTTTGGGTTTACGACTAGCCATGTCAGCCCGGGCTCCTTATCATATGGATGCTAGCGACACTGTCATATACGTGTGCCAAAAGGCGCAAACGGTCCCGGGCAGAGGTAAGGCGACACCCGTGGGAATACCGTGCGTGAGGCCGCAAAGTGATATGAGGTGTTACATGCTAGATCGATGTGGCATTGAGTCGAGGTCCTGACAGGAACCCTTCTCCCATCTAGGGAGGAGGTCAAGGAAGAAGAAGAAGAAGGGGGCCTCTCTCCCCCTTGCTTTCGGTGGCGCCGGAGCGCTGCCGGGGGCCATCATCATCACCGTGATCTTCACCAACACTGCCGTCATCTTCACCAACATCTCCATCACCTTCCCCCATCTATATTCAGTGGTCCACTCTCCCGCAACCCGTTGTACCCTCTACTTGAACATGGTGCTTTATGCTTCATATTATTATCCAATGATGTGTTGCCATCCTATGATGTCTGAGTAGATTTCCGTTGTCCTATCAGTGATTGATGAATTGCGATGATTGGTTTGAGTTGCATGTTTTATTATTGGTGCTGTCCTATGGTGCCCTCCGTGTCGTGCAAGCGTGAGGGATTCCTGCTGTAGGGTGTTGCAATGCATTCATGATTCGCTTATAGTGGGTTGCGTGAGTGACTGAAACACAAACCCGAGTAAGTAGATTGTTGCGTATGGGATAAAGGGGACTTGATACTTTAATGCTATGGTTGGATTTTACCTTAATGAATCTTTAGTAGTTGCGGATGCTTGCTAGAGTTCCAGTCATAAGTGCATATGATCCAAGAATAGAAAGTATGTTAGCTTATGCCTCTCCCTCAAGTAGAATTGCAATAGTGATTATCGGTCTAGTGACATAGTCAATTGCTTAGGGACAATTCCACAACTCCTACCACCACTTTTCCACACTCGCTATATTTACTTTATTGCATCTTTATTTAAACAGCCCCTAGCTTTTATTTACGTGCTCTTTATTATCTCGCAAACCTATCCTTTCACACCTACAAAGTACTTCTAGTTTCATTCTTGTTCTCGGTAAAGTGAACGTCAAGCGTGCGTAGAGTTGTATCGGTGGTCGATAGAACTTGAGGGAATATTTATTCTACCTTTAGCTCCTCGTTGGGTTCGACACTCTTACTTATCGAAATTTTTTGTGATCCCCTACATTTGTGGGTTATCAAGACCTTTTTCTGGCGCCGTTGCCGGGGAGTCATAGCATGGGGTGAATATTCTCGTGTGTGCTTGTTTGCTTTATCACTAAGTAATTTTTATTTGCTGTTCTTAGTTGTTTTCTATCTTTAGTTATGGGTAGGAAACGCAAAATACCAAAAAATTTAGTTGTACCTACTGCACCAATGGTTGAAGAACCACTCAAAATCTATCACACTATTGAAGCTTTTTACTTGAATCATCTTCTACCCTATGTGCTCGTGCTGAAACCCCAACTAGCTTAGTTGAGGGCAAATCTTTAGATGAGCATGCTTCTTATGTGCGACACCGTATATCTGAAAAAGGGAAACTATTATGGGATCAAATTCAACGTTTGCAATGCTATGCTTGGACTTTATGTGAATTATATGATGTTACTTGTTGTTATGAAAACCCTAAGAAACACCTTCCCTACCAATGCTTGTTTAGCGATAATGGAATCGTATCTTCATATGCTAAGGGTGTTTATAATTACTATGATGTTCAACAAATTGAAGAATTTGTTGCTTTTAAGGGTGCTTTTGAAATTGCTTCTTTGATTGAAAAGTATGATGCTACTCTCTACAAATCTGAAAATTTGGCCATACTTGAATATTGCTATGATAATTATGCTTCTAATGCCCATGTTAAACTATATATTGAGGCCTACCCCGCTGTCCAAGAAAATACTAATATTTTGCAGGAAGCTATGGAAGAAGAAATTGATGAAACTGTGAGCTCATTGGATGAAAAAGATGATGAGGAGAGCGAAGAACAAAAGGAGGAAGAGCGGATTAGCTACCTGTGACCACCTTCTAATGAGAGTAACCCTCCAACTCATACATTATTTAATTCCCCTTCGTGCTTACCGAAGGATGAGTGCTATGATGATTGCTATGATCCCTTGAATTTGTTTGAAATATCCCTTTTTGATGATGATTGCTATGCTTGTGGCCAAGATGCCAATATGAATTATGCTTATGGAGATGAACTTGCTATAGTTCCTTATGTTAAACATGAAATTGTTGCTATTGCACCCATGCATGATAGTCCTATTATCTTTCTGAATTCTCCCTACTACACTATATCGGAGAAGTTTGTGCTTATTAAGGATCGTATTGACGGGTTGCCTTTTACCGTTGCACATGATGATTTTGATGAATGTAATATGCATGTGCTTGCTGCTCCTACTTGTAATTATTATGAGAGAGGAACTATTTCTCCACCTCTATATGTTTCCCATACTATGAAATTGCAAGAAACTTCTTATACTATGCGTTGGCCTTTATTATGTGTGCATGCATTTTTCTTTTATGACATGCCGATGCATAGGAAGAGAGTTAGACTTCGTCATTGCATGATATATGTTAATTTGTGCTCACTAATAAATTACAAATCATTGTTAATTAAAATTGGCTTTGATACACCTTGGGATCCGGGTGGATCCATTACTTGAGCACTATACGCCTAGCTTAATGGCTTTAAAGAAAGCGCTGCAAGGGAGACAACCCGGAAGTTTTAGACAGTCATTTATTTCTGTTGAGTGCTTTCATAGAGTTTAAAAACAAAAAAAATAAAGAGGGGAACCTAAAAACTTTTCAAAAAGGAAAGTGAAAGTGAGAAAGACAAGCATTGTTGAAGTGGGAGCTAGCCTTGAACTTTGTTCATGCTCACGGAAACTTTGTGAATCTGGATTACAGAAACTTTTCAACAAAAATAATTATCCACTTGTATAATTCCATTGTATTATAAAAATAATATTCCAAGGTTTGCCTATAGGATGTTTACAATGCTTGTTGGTTTGTATGGTGCAGGACAGAAACTTTGGCTGTAGTGCTCGATTTTACATTTTTAACTGGACAGTCAAACAGTTCTGATTCTTTTCGCAATGTCTTGCTATACAACTTGTTTATTTTTCCTAATTTTTGTAGAATTTGTGGGGTACAAGAAGTATGGTGAGTGTTCAGATTTCTACAGACAGTTCTGTTTTTAACAGATTCTGTTTTTGAGGCATAGTTTACTTGTTTTGGTGAAACTATAAATTTATATCAGTGGATTAAGCCATGGAAAAGATATATTACAGTAGACACAATGCAAAAACAAGATATGAATTGGATTGCTACAGTACTTAGAGTGGTGCTTTCCTTTATTATACTAACGGATCTTACCGAGTTTTCTGTTGAAGTTTTGTGTGGATGAAGTGTCTAAGTGAGGATGTCTCGATATGAGGAAAAGGAAGAGAGGCAATAGCTCAAGCTTGGGGATGCCCGAGGCACCCCAAGTGAATATTCAAGGATACTCAAGCGTCTAAGCTTGGGGATGCCCCGGAAGACATCCCCTATTTCTTCAACAAGTATCGCTATGTTTTCGTATTCGTTTCGTTCATGCATTATGTGCAAGTCTTAGAGCGTCTTTTGCATTTAGTTTTCATTCTTTTTCTTTTATGCACCATGCTGGTATGAGATAGTCCTTGGTTGATTTATATAATTCTCATTGCACCTCACTTATATCTTTTGAGTATGGATTTATAGAATGCTGCATGTGCTTCACTTATATCATTTGAAGTCTGGATTGCCTATTTCTCTTCACATAGAAAACCGCCATTTGTAGAATGCTCTTTTTCTTCACTTATATTTGTTAGAGCATGGGCATATCTTTGGTAGAAAGAATTAAACTCTCTTGCTTCACTTATATCTATTTAGAGAGATGACAGGAATTGGTCATTCACATGGTTAGTCGTAAAATCCTACATAAAACTTGTAGATCGCTGAATATGATATGTTTGATTCCTTGCAATAGTTTTGCGATATAAAGATGGTGATATTAGAGTTATGCTAGTGGGTGGTTGTGGATTGTAGAGACACTTGTGTTGAGGTTTGCAAGTACCGTAGCATACACGTATGGTAACCCTTGTGTGACAAATTTGAAGCATGGGGTGTTTCTTTGATTGTCTTCCTTATGAGTGGCAGTCGGGGACGAGCGATGGTCTTTTCCTACCACTCTATCCCCCTAGGAGCATGCGTAGTAGTACTTTGCTTCAAGGGCTAATAAAATTTTGCAATAAGTATATGAGTTCTTTATGACTAATGTGAGTCCATGGATTATACGCACTTTTACCTTTCCATCATTGCTAGCCTCTTCGGTACCGTGCATTGCCCTTTCTCACCTCGAGAGTTGGCGCAAACTTCGCCGGTGCATCCAAACCCCGTGATACGATACGCTCTATCACACATAAGCCTCATTATATCTTCCTCAAAACAGCCAGCATACCTACCTATTATGGCATTTCCATAGCCATTCCGAGATATAGTGCCATGCAACTTCCATCATCATCATATTTATGACTTGAACATTTATTGTCATATTACTTTGCATGATCGTAAGATAGCTAGCATGATATTTTCATGGCTTGTCCGTTTTTTGATGTCATTGCTATGCTAGATCATTGCACATCCCGGTACACCACCTGAAGCATTCGTATAGAGTCATACCTTTTTCTAGTATCGAGTTGTAATATTGAGTTGTAAGTAAATAAAAGTGTGATGATCATCATTATAGAGCATTGCCCCATAAAAAAAGAAGAAAAAAAGGAAAGGCCAAAGAAGCATAAATAAAAAAGGTGGCCAAAGAAGCCCACTGAAAAAAAGAAAAAGAAAAAAAAGGGGGCAATGTTTCTATCCTTTTTCCATACTTGTGCTTCAAAGTAGCACCATGTTCTTCACATAGAGAGTCTCTTATGTTGACACTTTCATATACTAGTGGGAATTTTCATTATAGAACTTGGCTTGTATATTCCAACGATGGGCTTCCTCAAATGCCCTAGGTATTCATGAGCAAGCAAGTTGGATGCACACCCACTTAGTTTCTTTTGTTGAGCTTTCATACATTTATAGCTCTTAGTGCATCCATTGCATGGCAATCCCTACTCCTCGCATTGACATCAATTAATGTGCATCTCCATAGCCCGTTCATTAGCCGCATCGATGTGAGACTTTCTCCCTTTTTGTCTTCTCCACATAACCCCCATCATTATATTCTATTCCACCTATAGTGCTATATCCATGGCATGCGCTCAAGTATTGCGTGAGGGTTGAAAAAGTTGAAGCGCGTTAAAAAGTATGAACCAATTGCTCGGCTCGTCATCGGGGTTGTGCATGATGGGAGCATTTTTGTGTGACGGAAATGAAGC
The DNA here is from genome assembly GCF_002162155.2 of Triticum dicoccoides. NCBI lineage: Eukaryota > Viridiplantae > Streptophyta > Magnoliopsida > Poales > Poaceae > Triticum > Triticum dicoccoides. Next base: position 711,726,767 of record NC_041389.1, on the reverse strand, counting down.
ATGGCCAAACTGTATGATTTTGTAGGGATAAGCTTGCTTTGGCCTTGTTGTTTTGAAAAGACATGATTGCTTATTGGTACACTCGAAGTATTATCGTTTTTATGTCAAATGATAGACTATTGCTTTGAATCCCTCATGTCTTAATATTCATGCCATGATTAGACATATGATCAAGATTATGCTAGGTAGCATTCCACATCAAAAATTATCTTTTTTATCATTTACCTACTCGAGGACGAGCAGTAATTAAGCTTGGGGATGCTGATACGTCTCCGTCGTATCTATAATTTTTGATTGTTCCATGCCAATATTCTTCAACTTTCATATACTTTTGGCAACTTTTTATACTATTTTTTGGGACTAACATATTGATCCAGTGCCCAGTGCCAGTTCCCGTTTGTTGCATGTATTATGTTTCGCTGAAAACCAATATCAAACGGAATCCAAACGGGATAAAAACGGACGGAGAATTATTTTGGAATATTTGGGATTTTCCAGAGGAAGAATCAATGCGAAACAGTGTCCGAGGTGGCCACAAGACAGGGGGGCGTGCCCCCTACCCCTGGACGCGCCCTGGGCTCTCGTGGACCACCCGTAGGGCGGTTGAGGCTCTACTTTTTCCGCAAGAAAGCTAATTTTACAAGAAAAATCTGTACGAAAGATTCACCCCAATCGGAGTTACGGATCTCCAGATATAAAGGAAATGGTGAAGGGGCAGAATCAGAGAACGTAGAAACAGAGAGATAGATCCAATATCGGAGGGGCTCTCGCCCCTCCCAAGCCATGGGAGCCAAGGACCAGAGGGGAAACCCTTCTCCCATCTAGGGAGGGGTCAAGGAAGAAGAAGGAGAAGGGGGCCTCTCTCCCCCTTGCTTCCGGTGTTGCTGGAGCGCAGCCGGGGGCCATCATCATCACCGCGATCTTCACCAACACCGCCATCATCTTCACCAACATCTCCATCACCTTCCCCCATCTATATTCAGTGGTCCACTCTCCCGCAACCCGCTATACCCTCTACTTGAACATGGTGCTTTATGCTTCATATTATTATCCAATGATGTGTTGCCATCCTATGATGTCTGAGTAGATTTTCGTTGTCCTATCGGTGATTGATGAATTGCTATGATTGGTATGATTTGCATGTTTTATTATTGGTTCTGTCCTATGGTTCCCTTCGTGTCGCGCATGCATGAGGGATTCCCGCTGTAGGGTGGTGCAATGCGTTCATGATTCGCTTATAGTGGGTTGCGTGAGTGACTGAAACACAAACCCGAGTAAGTAGATTGTTGCGTATGGGATAAAGGGGACTTGATACTTTAATGCTATGGTTGGGTTTTACCTAAATGAATCTTTAGTAGTTGCGGATGCTTTCTAGAGTTCCAATCATAAGTGCATATGATCCAAGAAGAGAAATTATGTTAGCTTATGCCTCTCCCTCAAGTAGAATTGCAATAGTGATTATCGGTCTAGTAACATAGTCAATTGCTTAGGGACAATTCCACAACTCCTACCACCACTTTTCCAGACTCGCTATATTTACTTTATTGCATCTTTATTTAAACAGCCCCTAGCTTTTATTTACGTGCTCTTTATTATGTCACAAACCTATCCTTTCACACCTACAAAGTACTTCTAGTTTCATTCTTGTTCTAGGTAAAGTGAACGTCAAGCGTGCGTAGAGTTGTATCAGTGGTCGATAGAACTTGAGGGAATATTTATTCTACCTTTAGCTCCTCGTTGGGTTCGACACTCTTACTTATCAAAAACTGTTGCGATCCCCTACACTTGTGGGTTATCACTGTTCACAAGACCGAGCTCTCCCTCGGTCTGCTCCGGGTTCTGCTTTAGTCCAGAGAGCTCTGTTGTACGAGCGGTAGCTGCCAGTGGCAACGCCTACTTATTCACATAGACATCTTATGTTAGACTCCTGCGAATATTATTTGATCCTTTGTTCGGCTTTTTCTTTCCGAACACCAAACAAAGCATCAGGGGCTACTGTCTACACTGTGATATTTTCTCACAGTTTTATTACTTACCTCAAAGCCTTTTAGAAGGCTAGCGCAGGCTTCAGTCAGACCGCTCTTAGCGGACTGGATCTTCTCGATCATCATACTCATAAGAGTACGGTGTTTTTCATCAATGAAAGTGTTGTGAAGCGCTTCCAGCAAGCTATCCATTACCTGTGGTTGGACAGAGGTCACCAGTACAGGCGGCTCACCCCCCCTTGTTCGGGAGAGGTTGCCTGCTTGAATCCGGAGCCACTTGGGTCTCCCGAGCCGTATTTGGCTGGGGGCCAAACTGACTGCCGCCCCCGTCATCGGTATCCGTGGGGGTCTTTCCCCCATGTGTTCGTCAACCAGGGTTTCACCCTCCGGCGCCACCGGAATGGTCTCCCCTTGGCCTGGTATCCTTTGAGATAACACCTCGGTGTTGTACCCGACCTTGGCGGAGGAGGCCGTCAAAAGGGACCTGTTGTTCATCGCCGACGGGTCCAGTGATCCCTCTGATGAGGAGGATATCTCAATGTTGGACTTGGCTAGACTACAGGTGCATGTCTGACACGTTAAAAAATGATAAAGTGAAAAGGCCGGAAATACTACCATGTCTGGATACTTACGATTTGGCCAGGAGCTTAACCCTGGGCTCCCACTCCTCAATGTTGTTGGTGGTTGCGACGGAGTAGTCCCGGAGGGAGGGTTTTCCCTTCTTGGACACCTTGGCCTCCCCATGCGTGGAGGCCTGCCTCTTCTTCCTCCTGCTTTAGGGGGGGGGGATTTCCTCCTCCTCGTCGTCCTCGACGGAGGAGTGCATGTTAGTGTCTTCGGACATCACGTCAGAAGCACCCTTGCACCGGAGACCCTCTCTGGTCCCCGTAGCTGCCTTCTTGGCTTTCTTATCCGGCACCTCATAGGGCGCCGGAAACAGCACCCTCGTCAGGAGATGCATTTCTGGATCTTCTAGTAGCGGAGCCGGACAGTTAATCTGCTCCGCTATCGTTACCCAAGCCTGAAAGATTGGCATAGAGGCTTAGGGTCCTCCTGCAGATGAGCTAGTAAAAGATACATCTTGCAATCATGAAAACTTACCGGATTAGCCCGACGTTTTGCACTGAGCCCGCGATTTTCGGTCGTGGGCGGTGGTACCTCGCCGGCCTTAAAGAGTACCTTCCAGACGTCTTCGTGCATCGTGTCGTAGAGCTCTAGTAGCGTCTGGTGCTCGGTAGGATCGAACTCCCACAAATTACAGGTCCGATCCTGGCATGGAAGAATCAGGCGGAAGAGCATAACCTGGATCACGTCGACAAGCTTGATTTCCTTGCTTATCATTTTCTGGATACATGACTGGAGCCCAGTCAGTTCTTTCGCTGAGCACGAGGACAAGCCCTTCTCTTGCCAGGAGGTGAGCCGCATGGGGACGTCGGATCGGAATTCGGGGGTCACCGCCCAGTTGGTTCCGCGCGGCTCGGTGATATAGAACCACCCCGATTGCCACCCCTTCATGGTCTCCACAAAGGAGCCTTCGGGCTAGGTGACATTGGGCATCTTGCCCACCATGGCGCCTCTGCACTCCCCTTATTGGCCGCTCACTACCTTTGGATTCACGTTAAAGGTCTTCAGCCATAGGCCAAAGTGAGGTGGGATACGGAGAAAAGCCTCGCACACGACAATAAATGTCGAGATGTTGAGGATGGAGTTGGGGGCTAAATCATGGAAGTCTAGCCCGTAGTGAACATTAGTCCGCGGACGAACGGGTGGAGGGGGAATCCCAGCCCGCGGACAAAGTGGGAGAGAAACACTACCCTTTCCTGGTGCTCCAGGTTGGGGATGATCTGCCCCTTGGCTGGAAGCCGATGAGCTATGTCTTTGGCCAAGTATCCGTCCTCCCGGAGCTTCTTGATGTCCTCCTTCTTGATGGAGGAGGCCATCCACTTGCCTCCCACTCCGGACAAGTTCGGAATGTTTTTGCGGAAAAGGCGAAAGCTTGGGCATTGGAGCTCGAGAATGGATGAGAGGTGGAAGGAGAAAGCGTGGGTGAAAGAGGGAAATCCTTATCCCTTTATAAAGGCAGTAAAATCATGCGCCTCCCCACAAGCCCTAAAACTCTCTTATTCCCCATGCGCCGTGCTAATGGCGCGGTTGGGTTACCCATGCCCTTATTGATGAGAATCCCGTAATAAGGGGACACGATCTCTGCTTTGACAAGACGTGCCAATAAAACCGCCTCGCGAAATGTGTAGTAGCAGGCTGGAAAACGGTTCGATAATAACCGGCCCGCGGCGTGATGCCACGCAATGGAAAAGATGTCAGCAGATTAGACTCGTGGAATATTGTTCTCTCTACGGTGGTATGTGGAATTTGTTTTGCAGAGCCGGACGCAATTCTCGTGTTCAAAGATCTACTTTGGAGTATTCGGAGAAGGAACCCGCCTTGCAATGCCGAGACAATCTGCGCACCGGTCTCAATTGTCATTGAAGCCTGGTTCAGGGGCTACTGAGGGAGACCTGGATTAAGGGGTCCTCGGACAACCGTACTATATACTTTAGCCGGACTGTTTGGCTATGAAGATACAAGATAGAAGACTTCGTCCTGTGTTCGGGTGGAACTCTCCTTTGCGTGGAAGGCAAGCTTAGCGATTAGGATATGTAGATTCCCTTCTCTATAACCGACTCTGTGTAACACCCCCTTCGTGTCTATATAAACCAGAGGGTTTAGTCCGTAGGACAACAACAATCATAATCATAGGCTAGCTTCTAGGGTTAGCCCCTATGATCTCGTGGTAGATCAACTCTTGTAATACTCATATCATCAAGATCAATCAAGCAGGAAGTAGGGTATTACCTCCATAGAGAGGGCCCGAACCTGGGTAAACATCGTGTCCCCCACCTCCTGTTACCATTAGCCTTAGATGCATAGTTCGGGACCCCTACCCAAGATCCTCCGGTTTTGACACCGACACCAGTAGCTATGTGTTTGATCTCTCTCTCTCTCTCTCTCTCTCTCTCTCTCTCTCTCTCTCTCTCTCTCTCTCTCTCTCTCTCTCTCGTGTTCTTGATTTGGCACAATCTTGATGTATCGCGAGATTTCCTATTATAGTTGGATCTTATGATGTTTCTCCCCCTCTACTCTCTGGTAATGGATTGAGTTTTCCCTTCAAAGTTATCTTATCGGATTGAGTCTTTAAGGATTTGAGAACACTTGATGTATGTCTTGCCGTGCTTATCTATGGTGACAATGGGATATTCACATGATCTACTTGATGTATGTTTTGGTGATCAACTTGCGGGTTCAGTGAACTTATGCATAGGGGTTGGCACACTTTTTCGTCCTGACTCTCCGATAGAAACTATGGGGCACTCTTTGAAGTACTTTGTGTTGGTTGAATAGATAAATCTGAGATTGTGTGATGCATATTGTGTAATCATGCCCACGGATACTTGAGGTGACATTGGAGTATCTAGGTGACATTAGGGTTTTGGTTGATTTGTGTCTTAAGGTGTTATTCTAGTATGAACTCCATGATAGATTGAACGGAAACAATAGGTTTGTGTTATTTTACTACGGACTCTTGAATAGATCGATCAGAAAGGATAACTTTGAGGTGGTTTCGTACCCTACAATAATCTCTTCATTTGTTCTCTGCTATTAGTGACTTTGGAGTGACTCTTTGTTGCATGTTGAGGGATAGTTATATGATCCAGTTATGTTACTATTGTTGAGAGAACTTGCACTAGTGAAAGTATGAACCTTGGGCCTTGTTTCCTAGCATTGCAATACCGTTTACGCTCACTTTTATCATTAGTTACCTTGCTGTATTTATAATTTCAGATTACAGAAGCTTATATCTACCATCCATATTGCACTTGTATCACCATTTCTTCGCCAAACTAGTGCACTTATACAATTTACCATTGTATTGGGTGTGTTGGGAACACAAGAGACTCTTGTTATTTGGTTGCAGGGTTGTTTGAGAGAGACCATCTTCATCCTACGCCTCCCACGGATTGATAAACCTTAGATCATCCACTTGAGGGAAATTTCCTACTGTCTTACAAACCTCTGCACTTGGAGGACCAACAACGTCTACAAGAAGAAGGTTGTGTAGTAGACATCAGCCCGTTACGCCCGGAGCCCGCGCCCGTTTCGCCCGCTACACCGCGCCCGATTTGGCACAGGTGCCACTGCGTGTGGGGCCCGCCCCCTATTTTAAATAAATAAAAAGATTAAAAAAAGTATAATTATATAAATATTTAATTAACTTTATTAATTAGGATTAATTAGCCTAATCGCATGTTTAGTTGAAAACTGATTTAACTAGTCTAAGCAGTCAATGATAGGGGGCCCCACCCCCTGTTGACCAGTCAAACGTTGACTGGTCAACTAGGACCCCCTAGCCCACTTGTCATCCTTTGTGTACACTTCTGTGTACACAGAGCTGGGTACCCCTAGCGTTTTAACAATTATTTTCGAATTAAGAATAAATCCAGAAAATGTTTCAATATTTGGAAATTCATACAAAATTATTCATAACTCGGATGCAAATTTTTTCTACATGAAAGTTGCTCGGAACGACAAGACGACTCCGGATATGCTATCCGTTCGTCTGCCACACGTCCCTAGCATAGCGGACATGCAACCTTTACCCTACATTTCATCTGCCTGAAAATGCCTAACCCTGGGGAAACATTTCTGGATGATTTCCCCCTTCGCCGGTATCATGTAGCACTGTGTTAGAACACCTCTAGCACCGCTTATTGTCTTGTTATGCTTATGTTTGCGTGTATTTACTATTTCTTCCCCCTCTTCTCTCCGGTATACCCCGAGACCGCTATTGATGTCCATGTGAACGACTACGGCGACATGACCCTTCTTTCCTTTCATAGGCGCTTCCAGGCAAGACCCCCCTTTGATCATCCTGATATTGCCCATTCCATTCTCTCATGCTTGCATTAGATTTTGCTACTGTAATTGATTGCTCCTATTCTGATGCATAGCCTGCTTTTGTACCTTACCTTCTTATCCTAAACTGCTTAGTATAGGTTGGTTAGTGATCCATCGGTGCCCCCACCTTGTCCTTGTTGCCCCTGCTTCATCATCGACGACTCGATCAATGTGATCAACGACCAGAGCCCGACACCTCACATCAGATCACGCCCCTTTTGTTGCTCGACTCTGCAGAGTTACCATCGAGTCCCGAGGGTGGTACCTCATACATCAATCCTGATGAGATCTCTGCAGTGTAGCTATTCGGTCATGGTCATCGAGGGTGATTCCTCCTTGACCACTCCTGATGGGACTCTGTCGTGCAACCCCTCAAGTGTGAACCTCGAGGGTGGTTCCTCTTACGTTCACCTTGATGATTACATCGAGTGGAATTCACCGAGAGTGATTCCTCAGGTTTTTCCCTTGATATTTGGACACACGGTTACCTTGACTTTACTTGAGACCATTGTTGAAGTCGGGTCGGCCCTGAGGGGTATCCCGAGTTGATGTGAAAGTCGGACGGGCCCATAGAGCACACGCGAGTTTTCCACGTGGCATGGCCGGGCAGTCTGGGCCCTTGCCGTAAGTCCACGAGACGGGGCGACGGGGTCACATTATCATGAGTCTCTGCTCATCTCCGCTAGTCCCCAGTGCACTAACAGGTTTGGGTATTTGTTATGAGTTGGCCTTTGGCCTTTACGCACTAACCACTACGCGAGAATAGATATGTGCCTTAACGTCGTAGTATCAGCCGAAGCTTTGTCAGACGTCCAGTTCAGCATTGTGGCACTGTGGAATCGTGTTGGCCATCCGAGGCGGTGCAGGTATCCACCCTGCGCACAACGAGCCGAGTGCTGTGGGTGATGGGCCCAATACCCCGGAGTGCTTAGGATGTAGACCGGCAGGGACCTCTCTGCTGAGCCTATGTACGGCTGCGACGTGTTGATCATCCGAGGCCAGGCATTGACTCAGAAAAGTGTGTCCGGCCAGAGTGATCGAGCGTGTTGGGTAACGTGGTGCACACCTGCAGGGAAGATATATATTTGAATACCGTGTCCATGGTAATGGACGTTCAGACTTGTATCCCGATCTTATATAACTAGAAACGGATAGTTGAGATATGTGATGGATATGTGGCTCCGAGATTGGTTTCCTGCAGGGAGTTGGGAAAGGATCTCTGGGCGTTGATGTTACAACATGCTTGTTTAATATTAAAATGCTATTATTTACTCTTCTACATGCTGCAAGATGCTTGGGGCTGCTTGAAGATGCTAGTATTCGTTAGGCTAGGACTTCCCCTCTATTCTGTTTTCTGCAGTTCAGTCCACAGATACAACCCTTCCACTTGATACCAATGCATACTTAGTATAGATCTGATGCTTGCGAGTTGTTTGGATGAGTACTCACGGTTGCTTTGCTACCCCTTTTCCCCCTTCTTTCTTCTGTTCGGTTGATGCAACCAGATGATGGATCCTTGCAGCCAGATACCACCGCCGATGGATGCTACTACGTGAAGACCGCTGACGACCAGGAGTAGTTAGGACGTCCCAGGAAGGAGGCCTTGCCTCTTCGATTGTGTTGCTTTTGTGCTAGCCTTCTTAAGGCATCCTTGTTTAACTTATGTTTGTACTCAGATATTGTTGCTTCCGTAGACTCTTGTGTATTGAGCTTTTGTATTCGAGCCCTCGAGGCCCCTGGCTTGTATGAAGCTTGTATATCTTTCTTTTGTGTTTAGAGTTGTGTTGTGATATCTTCCCGTGAGTCCATGATCTTGATCGTACACGTTTGCGTGTATGATTCGTGTATGATTGAATCGGGGGCGTCACACTCCACCCCCTCGCCCCGCTTCTGGTGCTGATCGTCCACCTCTCCCTCTGCTACCGCCACCTTCCCCACGACCACCACGACTACGAGCTTCGGATGTACCTCTCCCCCTTCCAAAACCTGTCCATTCACCACCTCACCCACCACCATCACCTCCATTGGGTTCATTATTCCAGTGTAACCAGTTCCCCCCATTCACAAGTACTTGGGTCATGTATGCCATCTCCACATTCCTCGACAACATGCCCCAAACAGCCACAGAAAAAACAAAAAATCTGGCAGCTTCTCATAACTAACAAGGTATTTCTTCCTCTCTTTCAACGTGATTGGCACAAATCTCACAAGTGGTTCATTGACATTAACATACACTCTCACACGCAAATAGCTAGAAGGATTTATCTTCCCTTCATTAACAATGACAGTGAATGGTGGGTTCCCCACTTTCTTCGCAACCTTCTCTGCAAGCTCCTTTTTCCGTGTTAAACCATCTGGTAGACCTTTGATTCTTGCCCATAAAGGATACATATCTAGTGCATATTCAACAATGTTCGTAAACCCATCATATTCAACAAGGACAACTGTATCTCTTCTAAACTACCATGGTCCTCCTTCCATCACTCGCTTCCAGTCACCGAACAATGGCACTGAGCCAAAAGCAGATTCGAGCCCTTAATATTGAAGGTCACACCTTGTGCGTAAACCCAAGCGTTCCTCATGGAATTCAACAAACCAACATGACTAAAATGCCTCATTGTATGAACCCTAAATAGGGCCAACCATCAAACCTCCTTGATCAGATCTTCAACCTCTCCAGATAGGTGCAAATCTTCTCCTCCCCCACCATGCAGATTCATACGTTCAAAAGAATCCTCTATGGTTGGTTCCGGGCCATGGTGATCCCAATGCCCCTCGTCTTCTTCCTCAAGATCTGTTTCTGCCATGTTCGTCTGCACCCCCACATCATACCCTTCAATCGTACTTTTGACCTGACCTCTCCCTGCTCCAGGTCTCCCCAGCATCTCGTCATTAGATTTCTTCTCCATCGCCATTTCCTTCGAATCCCCCCCAGCTAGCACTCCACCAGAATCACCCATGCCACCCCCGGTCCTGATCAGCATGGACGTGGGTCACCAAACGCTCGCGAGAACTAGGCAAACCGGTGGTGAAAACGTGGACTCCGACGGCACCGTCGGAGGACAGGGTAGATGAAGGAAATATGCCCTAGAGGCAATAATAAAGTTATTATTTATTTCCTTATTTCATGATAAATGTTTATTATTCATGCTAGAATTGTATTAACCGGAAACTTAGTACATGTGTGAATACATAGACAAACAGAGTGTCACTAGTATGCCTCTACTTGACTAGCTCGTTGAATCAAAGATGATTAAGTTTCCTACCCATAGACATGAGTTGTCATTTGATTAACGGGATCACATCATTAGGAGAATGATGTGATTGACTTGACCCATTCCGTTAGCTTAGCACTTGATCATTTAGTATGTTGTTATTGCTTTCTTCATGACTTATACATGTCACTACAGGAATCAGCTACTTTGTCGTCTGCCACAGCGGACGGCAAAGGCACGAATGGCGGACGGCAAAGGTCTTTGCCGTCCGCCACGGACGGCAAAAGTGGACGGCAAAGAAAGGGTCGGCAAATAGCTTCTTTGCCGTCCGCTTTTTGAGGCGGGCGGCAATGAGTCCTTTGCCGTCAGTGGCGGACGGCAAAGAGGGGGGACGGCAAAATAACACCTGTTAGTCCGTTAGGTGGCTAATGGTAGCCTTTGCCGTCCACTCTCTTAACGTTTTCTTTGTCGTCATCCAGACGAAACTACAGAAGGCAAAGAGTTTTTTATATAACAAATGACATGAGCGAAAACGTTCCGAGGTCGGCTGCAGCTCCGGTGAGCGTCGGTGGTCGTCGGACCTGCCAACTCCGGCAAATGCTGCCACAACCAGAGGAGTTCTAGCGCTCCGGCAAATGCTGCCACAACTCAGACATGACGGGTTCCAGCGAGGGACGACCAAGCGGGGTCTGGCGAGCGGCGGCCACGATCGGGACCGGCGAGGGATGGCCGCTGCGGGGTCCGGCGAGTGGCCGAGAGGATGAGGCTGGGGAGACTCGGCCGCGGCGGGGTCGGGCGATGGGAGGCCACGAAAGGGAACGGCGGGGTCGAGCGAGGGGAGGCCGCAGCGGGGAACGGCGGGGTCGAGCGAGGGGAGCCCGCGGCGGGGAACGACGGGGTCGGACAAGGGGAGCCCGCGGCGGGGAATGGCGGGGTCGGGCGAGGGGAGGCCGCGGTGGTGAACGGCGAGGAGCGACCGTGGCGGGGAACGGCGATAGGCAGAGAGGCGGAGTCCGGCGAGGGGTCCGGAGGGCGTCGTGGCGCCATGGCCGCGCGTGATGGGGCCTAAGGCGACGGGTGACGGTGTCGGGGCCGCCGGTGGCGGCGAGCTCAGGTGCACGGCCGGAGGAGCTCGATTGAGGACGAGCTCGCGGTTTCCTCCTATGCCAAATCGAGCGGTCGGCGCCGTTTGTTCGTTTGTTCATCATACAGAGAGATATGAGAGATAGAGAGAGATATACGAGAGTGAGTGGGGGTGGGGCAGGATAAAGGAGAGAGAGTGGTGGGCCAAGAGAAAGAACGTGGTGGGGTGGGGCTTCAGGGTGAGCTGCGCGCCGTCCATGGGTTGGCTGCCCGTGCGATCTGATGATGCCACGTCATCGATCCGCGTGGTGTGCTTTCTCTTTGCCGTCCGCTAGCGGACGGCAAAGATCCATACGGCGGATGGCAAAGATAAAGCGGACGGCATCCAACACATCCATTTGACCCACGTCTAGTGGGGCCCAGCTGAGCTCTTTGCCGTCTGCCTTTTTGGGCCTTTGTTGTCTGCTAGCGGACAGCAAAGAAGTGGCTGATGGGAATCTGGTAATTTACCGTCTGCCTCTTCTTTGCCGTCTGCTTTCCGGAAGCAGATGGCAAAGACGCTCTTTGCCATCCGCAAGCGGACGGCAAAGAAAAGGCGGACGGCAAATTCCCTGTTTCCAGTAGTGTGTTCCTATAACTATGAGATTATGCAACTCCCGTTTACCGGAGGAACATTTTGTGTGCTACCAGATGTCACAACGTAACTGGGTGATTATAATGGTGCTCTACAGGTGTCTCCGAAGGTACTTGTTGAGTTGGCGTATTTTGAGATTGTGATTTGTCACTCCGATTGTCGGAGAGGTATCTCTGGGCCCTATCGGTAATGCACATCACTATAAGCCTTGCAAGCATTGTGAGTAATGAGTTAGTTGCGGGATGATGCATTATGGAATGAGTAAAGAGACTTGCCGCTAACGAGATTGAACTAGGTATTGAGATACCGACGGTCGAATCTCGGGCAAGTAACATACCGATGACAAAGGCAACAACTTATGTTGTTATGCGGTTTGACCGATAAAGATCTTCGTTTAATATGTGGGAGCCAATATGAGCATCCAAGTTCCCCTATTGGTTATTGACCGGAGACGTGTCTCAGTCATGTCTACATAGTTCTCGAACCCGTAGGGTCCGCACGCTTAAAGTTTGATGACGGTTATATTATGAGTTTATGAGTTTTGATGTACCGAAGGTAGTTTGGAGTCCCGGATGATATCGGGGATATGACGAGGAGTCTCTAAATGGTCGAGACATAAAGATCGATATATGGGACGACTATATTTGAACACCGTAATGGTTCAGGTGAGATCGGGATAATACCGGAGCATCGGGAGGTTATCGGAACCCCCCGGGAGGTATATGGGCCTTAATGGGCTTTAGTGCAAAGGAGGGGAAAGGAGCAAGGGAGGGGGCGCCCCTCCCCCCCCCAAGCCCAGTCCAAATTGGGAGGGGGGCCGGCCCCCCCTTTCCTTCCTCCCTCCTTCCTCTTCCTTTCCTCTCCCTCTCCAAGTAGGAAAAGGAGGAGTCCTACTCCCGGTGGGAGTAGGACTCCCCCCTTGGGCGCGCCTCCTCCTCCTGGCCGGCCCTATCCTCCCCTCCTTTATATACGGAGGAGGGGGGAACCCCATAGACAAAACAATTGATCCCTTGGATCTCTTAGCCGTGTGCGGTGCCCCCCTCCACCATAGTCCACCTCGATAATATCGTAGCGGTGCTTCGGCAAAGCCCTGCGTCGGTAGAACATCATCATAGTCACCACGCCGTCGTGCTAACGGACCTCTCCCTCAAAGCTCGGCTAGATCGGAGTTCGGGGGACGTCATCAAGCTCAACGTGTGCTGAACTCGGAGGTGTCGTACGTTCGGTACTTGGATCGGTTGGATCGTGAAGACGTACGACTACATCAACTGTGTTGTGCTAACGCTTCCACTTTCGGTCTACGAGGGTACGCCGACAACACTCTCCCCTCTCGTTGCTATGCATCACCATGATCTTGCGTGTGCGTAGGAAATTTTTGAAATTACTACGTTACCCAACAGTGTCATTAGAACTAGGTTTTATGCGTAGTTGTTATATGCACGAGTAGAACACAAGTGAGTTGTGGGTGATACAAGTCATACTGCTTACCAGCATGACATACTTTGGTTCAGTGGTATTGTTGGACACTAGTAGAAAAAGGGTCAAATGTGAGACACATTAGTCCCGGTTTGTAACAGAACCGGCACTAATGTGTCCATTAGTGCCGGTTCCAACGGCTAGGCGGGAGGAGCTCTTTAGTACCAGTTCGTGGCGAACCTTTAGCACCGGTTCGTGCCACGAACCGGTACTAAAGAAAGTGGTGGCAGGATGTTGTCAGAGTGGGGCCCTTCCAGCACCTTTAGTACCGGTTCGTGGCAGAACCGGTACTAAAGGTCCTATATAAACCCTTCATCCACCCGCACTCTGTTCTTGCCCCTTTCCCCTCTCCCTCTCCTCTGTTCTTCCTTCTTCCTCTCGAGTTCATCACAAAATTTGCCACAAATTTGTCAAGATTTGCAGGCCCCCATCCATTCAAATGATCACTAAGGTTAGCAACTTTGTCCTTTCATCTCTCATTGCTAGAGTAGCTCTTGCATTGGTTTATATAGTGATTAATTGTGGGTTTTAGTAATTTGGGAGGAATTATATGTGGTAGTATTTGATTTTATATGCAATTTGAGGTCAAAATAACACTTAGTTTGCATATGTAGGTGTGTTTTACTTAGTGCCTTCTAAATCTCCGTCGTAACCACCGTCGATCGCCCGCACCGTCCCGTCGCCGGCACCACCTTGTGGTGAGCCTCTTGTTCATGAAATTTTATATAAAAAATTGATGTTTGTGTGATTTGGATATATAGTTACTCGTATGATTATCTTACCCGTACGTTGTTTGTTATACATAGTGCCATGGTTTTGATATCCGTCCCCGTCGGCCCTCGTCCTTGTTATGATTCGGATGTGGTATATTCTCTTTTAAAACTATTTGTTGCATTTCGTGTTTATGAAAAATTATGCCCATCAAGTTGACATAGATATTTTTATCTAGGAGGTATGTGAACCGGAAATTCCAACCGACCCTATTGTCGAGAGGTTAAATTTAGTTGAAAGAGAAAACGAGTACTTGAAAGAAAAATTGAAAAGAATTGAGGGGGAGAAGATGGAATTGGAGTTGCATGTTGCCGATGTCGTCGATGATCACAAGATCAAGATGGAGAAAATGCGCTTGAATATTAGAAAGATTAGAAAATATGCCATCGATAGTGAGGCTTGGTATCATTATGCTGTTGGATCAATTGTTACCTTAGTTGCGATCTTGATCGCATTTTTTGTTGCATTTAAATGCTGAGATTTATTTGTTTGTTGCATTTAAGTGTTGTATGAACTTTATGTATGAACTTGTATTAATTTGGTCTATTCGGTGTTGTGTAATGAAGATGAGCCGGCAATGGATGTACGATGACCGATGCTCTCCCCAGTTCGTTGAGGGTGCACATACTTTTCTGCTTGCGGCTGAGGCAAACAAGTGGGCGGATGGTTTTATGCCTTGTCCATGTGCTGGCTGTAAGAATGGTCGCAATTACTCTACGTCAAGAACCATTCATGTCCACCTGTTTGAGTCCGGTTTCATGCCCCACTATAATGTTTGGACCAAGCACGGAGAAAGAGGGGTTATGATGGAAGACAATGAAGAAGCAGAGGACGATGACAGCTATCCTGGCCATGGGTTCCCTGAATACGATGATACAACAATGGGGGAAGAAGCTGAGCCGGTAATGCGGGAAGAAGCTGAGCCGGCAATGCGGGAAGAAGCTGAAGAAGAGGCATCAGATGAGCCCGTTGATGATCTAGGTCGGGCCATTGCCGATGCAAAGAGAAACTGCGCAAGTGATTTGGAGAAGAAGAAGTTGCAGCGCATGTTAGAGGATCACAAAAAATTGTTGTACCCGAATTGCATAGGTGACAAGAAAAAGCTGGGCACCACGCTGGAATTGCTGCAATGGAAGCCAGAGAATGGTGTATCTGACAAGGGATTTGGAAAGTTGCTGGTAATGATAAAGGATATGCTTCCAAAGGACAACGCATTGCCCGAGAGTACGTACGAAGCAAAGAAGGTTGTCTGCCCTCTAGGGTTAGAGGTGCAGAAGATACATGCATGCCCTAATGATTGCATCCTCTACCGCGGTGAGTACGAGGATTTGAACGCTTGCCCAATAAGTGGTGCATTGCGCTATAAGATCAGCCGCGATGACCCTGGTGATGTCGAGGGTGAGCGCCCCAGGAAGAAGATTCCTGCCAAGGTGATGTGGTATTATCCTATAATAGCACGGTTGAAACGTTTGTTCCAAAACAAAGAGCATGCCAAGGCGATGCGATGGCACAGAGAAGACTGTAAGAAAGACGGAAAGTTGAGAGTACCCGCTGACGAGTCGCAGTGGAGAAAAATTGAAAGAAAGTACGAGAAGGAGTTTGCAGATGACGCAAGGAGCGTATGGTTTGGTCTAAGCGCAGATGGCATTAATCCTTTTGGGGAGCAGAGCAGAAACCATAGCACCTGGCCTGTGACTCTATGTTTGTATAACCTTCCTCCTTGGTTGTGCATGAAGCGGAAGTTCACTATGATGCCAGCGCTCATCCAAGGCCCTAAGCAACCCGGCAATGACATTGATGTGTACCAAAGGCCATTAGTTGAAGAACTCTTACAACTGCGGAATGGAACAGGTGTACGTGCGTGGGATGAGCACATGGGGGAAGAATTTGACCTAAAGGCGTTCTGTTCGTGACCATCAATGATTGGCCTGCTCTCAGTAACCTTTCAGGACAGACAAACAAGGGATACCGCAGATGCACGCACTATCTGGATGATACGGACAGTATATATTTGAATAGTTGTAAGAAGAATGTGTACCTGGGACATCGTCGATTTCTTCCGAGCAGGCATCCCGTAAGAAAGAAAGGCAAGCATTTCAAAGGTGAGGCGGATCACCGACGAAGCCTCGCCACCGTACTGGTGCTGATGTACATGATATGGTCAAGGATTTGAAGGTGATATTTGGAAAGGGTCCTGGCGGACAACCTGTTCCGAAGGACGCTGACGGACACGCACCCATGTGGAAGAAGAAATCTATATTTTGGGACCTGCCATATTGGAAAGACCTAGAGGTCCGCTCCGCAATCGACGTGATGCACGTGACGAAGAATCTTTGCGTGACCCTGCTTGGCTTCTTGGGCGTGTATGGGAAGACAAAAGATACACCTGAGGCACGGGAGGACCAGCAACGTTTGCACAGAGAAGACGGCATACATCAGGGTCATGCAAGCTACGCTCTTACCAAAGAAGAGAACGAAATCTTCTTTGAATGCCTGCTGAGTATTAAGGTACCGTCTGGCTTCTTGTCCAATATAAAGGGAATAATAAACATGGCAAAGAAAAAGTTCCAGAACCTAAAGTCTCATGACTGCCACGTGATTATGACGCAACTACTTCCGGTTGCATTGAGGGGGCTTCTACCGAAAAACGTTTGATTAGCCATTGTGAAGCTATGTGCATTTCTCAATGCAATCTCTGAGAAGGTAATCGATCCAAAAATCATACCAAGGTTACAGAATGATTTGGTGCAATGTCTTGTCAGTTTCGAGTTGGTGTTCCCACCATCCTTCTTCAATATCATGACGCACGTCCTAGTTCACCTATGCGAAGAGATTAACGTTTTGGGTCATGTATTTCTACACAATATGTTCCCCTTTGAGAGGTTCATGGGAGTCTTAAAGAAATATGCTCATAACCGTGCTAGGCCAGAAGGAAGCATCTCCAAGGGCCATCAAAATGAGGAGGTCATTGAGTTTTTTATTGGCTTTATTCCTGACCTGAAGCCAATTGGTGTTCCTGAATCGCGGCATAAGGGCAGACTGGATGGAAAAGGCACGCTAGGAGGGGAACAAATAATATGTATGGACGGACATTCTCTCACTGAAGCACACTACACAGTTCTACAGAATTCCGCCTTGGTGGCTCCGTATATGGATGAACACAAGAATTTGCTACACTCCAAACACCCGGAGCGGTTTGATGACTGGATTACACGTGAACAAACCAGGAGTTTCGCCAGCTGGTTGCAGACACGTACCATGCATGACACCTCTATTGAAGATGACATGTACTTGCTGTCCCAGTTACCATCTTCGAATATAATGACTTTCAAAGGGTACGAGATAAATGGTAATACATTTTACACGATCGCCCAAGATAAGAAGAGCACCAACCAAAACAGTGGTGTCCCCTTTGATGCAGAAACCAAGACGGGAAAGGAACCATATTATGGTTATATACAGGACATATGGGAACTTGACTATCGACGTGGTTTAAAGGTCCCTTTGTTTCGGTGCAAATGGGTCAATATGACACGAGGCGGGGTAACGGAAGACCCGCAGTACGGAAAGACAACAGTGGATCTCAACAATCTTGCATATGCAGACGAACCATTCGTCCTAGCCAATGATGTGGCACAGGTTTTCTATGTGAAGGACATGTCTACCAAGCTAAGAAAAAGAAAAGATAAGGAAGCGAATGCATCGTACGATGAGCCAAAGTGGCACATAGTTCTTTCTGGGAAGAGAAACATCATGGGAGTGGATGACAAGATAGACAAGTCAGAAGATTATGAAAAGTTTGATGAAATTGCTCCATTCACAGTGAATATTGACCCGAGCATCTCGTTAAATGATGAAGATTTTCCATGGTTACGGTGCAAAGGGACACACGCGAAGAAAAAGTTTCACACCCAAAGATCTGGGATGTGATCGACTTCACTATCATCACTTTCTTCTGTGTTTCACACCCAGCGGGGAATCTCTATAATAGTTAGGGTAGTTATGTGTTTTGGCATTTGAAACGCGAAGAAATTTTATGTGCAAACAAATTCTTTCATGCCTTTACTGATTTTTAAAGTTAAGTTATTCACAAACTAGTGATTCACACTAATTTCGAATAATTCAAAATTTAAACTATTCAAATTTGAAAACTACGGGCACTAATAGAAAGTTTGTAATTTTTTGTACCTAAAGCAAAAATATTCACAAAGAAACTCTAAATACACAAAAAAACAACACAAAAATAAATAAAGCAAAAAAAATAAAAAAAGCCCGCCTACTAGGCCAGAGCGGCCTGCATACGACTAGAAACCCAACCTGTTGTTGGGCCAGGATGCAGGCCCGCAAAGGCCAAGTGGGCCCACAGGGCAGCAAAGAACACGTAGGCCCAGTAGGCCTGCTTTGGAGAGGAGCTCGAGAGAGCGACCGCACGGGGGTTTATAAACCAGTGCGGTCGCCCCTCGGCTAGCGAGGTGGGACTAAACTTGCCGCACCGCACCTGCGCCAGTGCACCCCCTTTAGTACCGGGTCGTGGCACAAACCGGTACTAAAGGGGGGGCCTTTAGTACCGGTTTGTGCCACCACCCGGTACTAAAGGGGGTCGCTTCCCGCCGCTTGGGCTGGCCAAAACTGGCCTTTAGTACCGGTTGGTGGCACAAACCGGTACTAAAGGCCCCTCCTATATAAACAATACTTACGAAAATTTCAGTTTCTCATCTGGCTTCTTCTCCTCTGCACCGTCGCCCGCCGCCCCCGTACGTCTCCATCCCTCGTCGCCGCCCCCATCACCGCCCCGTCCCCGTCGTCGCCGCCCCGTCGTCCCCGTCCCCGTCGTCCCCGTCGTCACCGGCGCCCCATCCCGGCCCGTC
>NC_041389.1:711688677-711707203 GCF_002162155.2 Triticum dicoccoides | reverse complement strand
CCCTATACGTCCCCATCGTCGTCGCCGCCCCGGCCCGTCCGTCCCCATCCCCGTCGTCGCCGCCCCGTCCCTGTCCCCGTCGTCGTCATCCCCGTCGTCGCCGCGCCCGTCGCCGTCTCCGTCGCCGCGCGCCCGGCCCCCATCGCCGCCCCCCGTCGTCCCTCGCCTCGCCGGTGAGCGTGCACACACACACACACATACATTTTTTGTTTTTTAGTTATACAAATAGTTAGAAATTTTTCTATTTTTTAGAAATTGTTAGAAATTTTTCTGTTTTTCAGAAATAGTTAGAAATGGTAGAATTGTTAGAATAGTTAGAAATGTTAGAATTGTTAGAATGGTTAGAAATGTTAGAATTGCTAGAAATTTTTCTGTTTTTTAGTTATAGAAATAGTTATAAAAAGTTAGAATTGTTAGAAATTTTTCTGTTTTTTATTTATAGAAATAGTTATAAAAATGTTAGTTATATATATAGAAATGTTATAATTTTTTCTATTTTTTAGTTATAGAAATATTAGAAATGTTATAGAAATGTTAGTTATATATAGCATTGTTAGAAATGTTATAGAAATGTTAGTTATATAGAAATATTAGAAATTTTAGTTATCAAAATCCAATCATTAAAAAAATGTTACTTTTTGCGGGCATATAACTAGTATTTGTTCTCGACGATGCCCGACCCGCATCCTCGCCGTCGACACGTCCGCGACGACGTCCGGCTGACCCATATCTGGGACTGGGCTCCGCCGGGATGGCACTGGGAGGTGCTGCCTGGAGGGGCGCGCCGCTTGATGAGGAACCCGGCCCCGGGTCCCATCGTCGACCCTGATCTCGTTTGGTGGCGTTCGCGTGGGCCAGTTTCGGTGCGGAGGGAGCCGGCCCCGCCGGAGGTGGTACGTCGCCGTGTCAGTGAGGAGGACGAGCACGTCCATCACTACATGGTTGCGTTAGAGGGCGGCAGGTTCTCCAATACATGGCAGTTTCTTCAGGGATCTCACTTCAGCTATGATCCTGTGAGGGTTCCTTCTCTTTGGGTGTCCACCGCCCACGCCGCAGGAACCGCGAGTGTCCTAGATTCTTCTGTAGTATTCGATCTTTATTAGCTAGCTAGCCAGTGATGTATTCGATATTATATCTATTATTCGAGACGATGTATTCGAGATTATATCTATTATTCGAGACGATGTTTTCGAGATTATATCTATTATTCGAGACGATGTATTTGAGATTATATCTATTATTCGAGACGATGTAATTTGAATACTAAATTGTTTTATATTTCTTTTGGATTAGTTAAGTAAAAGCTATGGCGGACAATACCGGCAGAGAGGGAGAACAGGCCATGTTCGATATGATACGCTATCCTCACGGTCCAGATGATCATCAGAATGAAGAAGATTATGACAGCTCTGAATTTCTAAACAACACCGGAGAGGGTGATATGATATTCGATCGCGACGACCGAATTGATGAAGTCATGAACTGTGATTATGATGATGATGAAGAAAATGTTGATCTTAAAACAACAAAGACCGGCGAGGTATATATATTTATATAAGCAGGCATCTGGTGATCATCACATGTTTTAAATGACTTGAAGATATATTAACGAATCGATCTTTGTTCTTTCAGCCATCCGGATCGAGCAAATCTTCAGGCAAAAGGACGAAGCGAGGCCCAAACAAAAAGTTGAAGGAGGGCGTAAAGTACAATATCGAGGCAATCAGACCTAATGGTGAACCATTCGCGCCTAAGAAGATTGCGGACAAGTTCGTTCGTCAGTGCGGAGTTTTTGTGAAGGACCAACTCTGGATCACCCTTCAAGAATGGAGAGAGCCAGCAAAAGACAAAAGACAAAAAGACAAAAAGGACGTTGCTCCACGTCCAGATGTTACTTTTGTCGACAAAAGACAAAAAGAGCTGCTTTGGGATACTCTCATGGAACATTTCACCCTACCAGATCATTTCACAGAAGCAGATGTGCAGAAAGTCAAGGACGCTGCTCTTAGGAAGATGGCGGTTCCATTCAAGAACCACAAGAATCGTGAATGGGACAAGTATGTCAAGGGAGGAAGGAAGATTCCAGTATTCGAGGGAACACTAGAGAACCAACGTGCTCATTGGGATGATTTCGTGAAATTCAAGGATTCAGAATTAGCTAAGGAACGGTCGAGAATAAACAAGAAGAATGCCGAAAAAAAGGATAAGTTCCATAAGCTGGGGCCAGGTGGCTATGCGGTGGCAATGCCTAAGTGGGATAAGTCTGAGAAAGAGATGGAGGATGCAGGTGTCACTCCGGTTACTAAGAGCTGGCCCCCCAGGTGCAGGACTTGGTTCTATGCACATGGGGGGGAGTTGGACCCGAAGACAGGCAATGTTTCGATGAGGGCAAGTCTGAAGGGAGCCGACGATGCGATACTTGTTGCAATAGAAGAGGCACGATCGGGGGTGTTCCAGCCCAATAGAGAGAACGACGAGCTTACGCGTGCCCTGGGAAATCCTGAACACCCGGGAAGAACACGAGGCAAGGGCGCTATTCCGTGGTATGAGGGGTTTTTGGACTGGAACACCGACTACAGAACCCGTGCGAGAAAGAAGATTGCAAGGAGAAGAAGAGGAAGATGGAGGAGGAGCAGAGGAAGCAGGACTATGAACGCCTTCAAGGCCTAGAAGCAAGTCAAGCGGAATTGGCAGTCAAATTCCAGCGGCACCAGGAGCAGATCGACTCACTTACCCAGCAAAGGGGGTCTCAGCAGCTGCAGCAGCTAGCGAATGATCCAGCATTGGATAGCACCGCCCCATCCATGCCGAGAAGCAGCGTGGGTTCCGCCTCGGATGATGCAATGCTGGATAGATACCCTGTGAATGACATCACGGAGAACACTAACTGCGAGCTACACGTCAAAATGAAGAACATATCCATGAAGGTGGCGGACGCCGTTGCTTTTACAAATACCCCCGAGGCAACCTTCCATTGCAACCCGATTCCAGCGGGCTATGCTCGTGTCTTGGTTGATGAGGTGGTGGACCCATATTCGGAGCTACAGCTTGACTATCCTGGAGGTGACGACGAGCACTTTCTCGGAGAGGCCAAACATCGTATCATCCTATGGAAAAAGGATTGCATCATCTTTCGAAGGCCACCGACACCACGTCAGCCGACTCCTCGTCAAAGTCCGCCACCGAGTCAGCAGACTCCCGCTCCTGCAAGTCCACCAAGTCCGGCAAAGTGTCAGGCCACTCCTCCTCCAAGTCCGGCAAAGTGTCAGGCCACTCCTCCTCCTCCAAGTCCGCCACAACGTCAGACGTCCACTCCTCCTCCAAGTCCAGCACAACCTCAGGCCACTCCTCCTCCAAGTCCGGCACAGCTTCAGGCCACTCCTCCTCGTCCAACTCAGCCCCGTCAGCCGTCTCCGCCGCCTCAGCAATCGCAGAAGAGACACCCCGCAGCTATGGTGCGTAGCGGTACGAGTCGAGGTAGTACAGGAAGTACAGGCGTAGGCAAGCGATATAAATATGGTCCAAGCCTCTCGCCTCTTCCGCAGAGGCCTTATGACAAGTCCGAGGAGGAAAACGCAGCCATATCGAAGGCCGAGGTGGAAGCCCATTTTGCACCAAAACCGCCACCGCCGCCAAGGGAGAAAGTGCCTGAGGAAACGATTGACCACTTCATTCGTATGGCTCAACCACCAGCTCCCAAGCCTGTTGACACAGACTATGAGCGCCACATCAGGAAGTTAAATCGAGCACGTCTACGTAAGGAGGCGAGCTCGGGATCGAGCAAACAACAAGCAGTTGTCAAAAAATGCGGGAAAACCATTCCCCAGCTGGGAGAACAGGCGGCGCAATCGATCCCCTCGCTTGTTGTGCCAACAACATGTGACAGTACGCGCGCCCAATATTATTGTGGGGAAACAGTTTACGTTCCCGAGGTGGGCAATGTGGTAATAACCAAGGACCATATAATGCAAGCTGAAGTTCTCAACATCACTGTTGGACAACTCCTCGAGATCGAGCCCATGCCTGTGCTTACAGATGATGAAATAAAATGGAAATATGTCCGGGGCCAACCTTTGGTCGAGCCAGACAAGGTCAAGAACCTCCCAACGAGAATGTATGAATTGCATCAATGGTACATGAACATTACCAAGATTTCCGATCGATTGTCCCTCATGGTGAATGTCAAGGAGGAGCATTACTTCCATGAGAAAGCTCTGTCCGTTGAGTATCCTTAACTGTTTTAGTTATACAATCAAGACGCACTCGACAAATCTATCGTCAGTTGCTATTGTCTGTAAGTGATTTCTTTCTGTAATTTAAGTCTCAAGCTAGCTGTAGTGATCCTTTTGATCAATCATTACCTGTAATTATCCTCACTATATTCTTTTCTGTGGTATTATGTAGGATGAAGATGTATGAAATGAGAAAAGGTGGACGCTTTGGCATTGGGTTCATTGACCCAAACACCATTAATGAATACACATGGCTAATAAATCCACATCATGAGAAGGCCCTAGAGGACAACATGCTAGAGTTCTTGAAGCGCCTCAAATACAATGAAGATATACTACTTCCTTACAACTTCCAGTGAGTCACACTGTCTTGTACTACAAAATCTCTATTTTTGCCTACTAGCTAGCTACATGTTTTTGCTTACATATGCCCGCTTAATTAAGACATGCAAACGTGTGTGCATGCAGACTTCACTGGATCTTGTGTATCATTAAAGTTGACGCCGGAACAGTTGAAATACTGGACTCACTACTCAAAGAAAATACTGACTATAACATCTTGTTTGGGATAGTTAACAGGTAATTTCAATCATTATTAACTATATATCTCGGCCTATTTAGTTCGTCATTTCATGATATGAACTATTTAATAACCCCTTTATTCATTTTCTTTGTCGGCGGGCAGGGCTTGGGCAAGGTTCATCAGCGTCACGGAAGGCGAATGGAAAAAAAGCTTAAATGGTTTCGACCCAAGGTAAGTAATTAAGTAGTACTAGCTAGCTAGCTAGCTGCCATCTCTTTAATTATCATGCTTGATTAATTATTATCTGATCAAATTTCATTCTCATAAAGGCCCTGAAGCAGGCGCAGGGGACTGATCTGTGTGCATTCTGCGTTTGCGAGAACATTCGCATGATGGCGTCCGAAAGGAGCAGATCTCAAAGACAGGAATGGGTACGCTTGTCATAACACTATTCACAATTTTTACACCATTATCGATATCTAGTCACACAACTAATACACATGCATATTGATCTCCTTCTTAACAATTCAGAGAGGTGCGGGAGAAGCTCCTAGAAACGGAGCGCGTAGAAGCACTTCAAGAGGAAATAGCGGGATTTTTGCTCGACCAGGTCATAAATCCGAAGGGAGAATACTATTACCCGCTACCGCCCCCATGAAAACCACTTCCAATTGTCATCGTGCTCCGAAGGCACCAATTAGGCTAATGCCACTGGCTCCGAAGGCAACATGCATATGTAGGAGAAATTGTATATAGCTATACATGTGTGTATGTGTGAATTAATTAATATGGTGGTTTGTGAGACATTGATGATATATATATGCATGATTGGTTCTACTAGAAATTCTATTTATATATATATATATATATATATATATATATATATATATGCATAACGTGTACAATGTGTAGTATCGTAAAATACCAGCAAACGAAAAAGAATTAAAATGGAAACACAAAATTAAATGAAAAAGAAATCATAAAACTAAAAAAAAACCTTATAGTACCGGTTGGTCTTACCAACCGGTACTAAAGGGCTCCAGGCCCCCGGAGCTGGCTCGTGCCACGTGGTTGCCCTTTAGCACCGGTTCGTGCTGAACCGGTACTAAAGGGGGGGCCTTTAGTGCCCACACTTTAGTGCCGGTTATGGAACCGGCACTAAAAGGCCTTACGAACCGGTGCTATTGCCCGGTTCTGCACTAGTGGGATGAAGCGTCCCAGACCGACATTACGCGTACGCTTACGCGAGACTGGTTCCACCGACGTGCTTTGCACATAGGTGTCTGGCGGGTGTCAGTTTCTCCAACTTTAGTTGAACTGAGTGTGGCTACGTCCGGTCCTTGAGAAGGTTAAAACAGCACTAACTTGACAAACTATCATTGTGGTTTTGATGCGTAGGTAAGAACGGTTCTTGCTCAGCCCGTAGCAACCACGTAAAACTTGCAACAACAAAGTAGAGGACGTCTAACTTGTTTTTGCAGGGCATATTGTGATGTGATATGGTCAAGACGTGATGCTATATTTTATTGTATGAGATGATCAAGTTTTTTAACCAAGTAATCGGCAACTGACAGGAGCCATATGGTTGTCGCTTTATTGTATGCAATGCAATCGCCCTGTAATTGCTTTACTTTATCACTAAGCAGTAGCGATAGTCGTAGAAGCAATAGTTGGCAAGACAGCAACGATGCTAGATGGAGATCAAGGTGTCACGCCGGTGACAATGGTGATCATGACAGTGCTTCGAAGATGGAGATCACAAGCACAAGATGATGATGGCCGTATCATATCACTTATATTGATTGCATGTGATGTTTATCCTTTATGCATCTTATCTTGCTTTGATTGACGATAGCATTATAAGATGATCTCTCACTAAATTTCAAGATAAAAGTGTTCTCCCTGAGTATGCACCGTTGCCAAATTTTGTCGTGCCCAGACACCACGTGATAAGCTCTACGTCCATCTACAACGGGTGCAAGCCAGTTTTGCACACGCAAAATACTCAGGTTAAACTTGACGAGCCTAGCATATGCAGATATGGCCTTAGAACACTAAGACCGAAAGGTCGAGCGTGAATCATATAGTAGATATGATCAACATAGTGATGTTCACCATTGAAAACTACTCCATTTCATGTGATGATCGGTTATGGTTTAGTTGATTTGGATCACGCGATCACTTAGATGATTAGAGGGATGTCTATCTAAGTGGGAGTTCCTAAGTAATATGATTAATTGAACTTTAATTTATCATGAACTTAGTCCTGGTAGTATTTTGCAAATTATTTTGTAGATCAATAGCTCGCGTTATAGCTTCCCTATGTTTTTATATGTTCCTAGAGAAAAAGTATGTTGAAAGATGTTAGTAGCGATGATGCGGACTTGGTCTGTGATCTGAGGTTTATCCTCATTGGTGCACAGAAGAATTATGTCCTTGATGCACCGCTAGGTGACAGACCTATTGCAGGAGCAGATGCAGACGTTGTGAACGTTTGGCTAGCTCAATATGATGACTACTTGATAGTCTAGTGCACCATGCTTTACGGCTTAGAATCGGGATTTCAAAGACGTTTTGAACGTCATGGACCATATGAGATGTTCCAGGAATTGAAGTTAATATATCAAGTAAATACTCGAGTTGAGAGATATGAAGTCTCCAACAAGTTCTATAGCTAAAAGATGGAGGAGAATTGCTCAACTAATGAGCAAGTGCTTAGATTGTCTGAGTACTACAATCGCTTCAAACAAGTGGGAGTTAATCTTCCAGATAAGATAGTGATTGACAGAGTTCTCTACTCACCATCACCAAGTTACTGGAACTTCGTGATGAACTATAGTATGCAAGGGATGACGAAAATGATTCCCGAGCTCTTCGTGATGCTGAAATCGATGAAGGTAGAAATCAAGAAAGAGCATCAAATGTTGATCATTGACAAGATCACTAGTTTCAAGAAAAAGGCAAAGGAAAAGAAAGGGAACTTCAAGTAGAATGGCAATCAAGTTGTCACTCCCGTGAAGAAGCCCAAAGCTGGACCAAAACCTGAAACTGAGTGCTTCTACTGCAAAGGAAATGGTCACTGGAAGCGGAAATGCCCTGAATATTTGGTTGATAAGAAGGATGGCAAAGTGAACAAGGGTATATTTGATATATAAGTTATTAATGTGTACCTTACTAGTGTTTATAGTATCCCCTGCGTATTTGATACTTGTTCAGTTGCTAAGATTAGTAACTGGAAAAGGGAGTTACAGAATAAATAGAAACTAGTTGAGAGTGAAGTGTTGATGTGTGTTGGAAGTGGTTCCAATATTGATATGATCATCATCGCACACTCCCTATACTTTCGGGATTAGTGTTGAACCTAAATAAATGTTATTTGGGATTTGCATGGAGCATGACTATGATTTGATAATGTTTATTGGAATACGGTTATTCATTTAAAGTCAGAGAATAATTGTTGTTCTGTTTATATGAATAAATCCTTTGAAAGGTAATACACCCAATGAAAATAGTTTGTTGGATCTCGATCGTGGTAATACACATATTCATAATATTGATGCCAAAAGATGCAAAGTTGATAATGATAGTGCAACTTATTTGTGGCACTGCCGTTTAGGTCATATTGGTGTAAAGCGCATGAAGAAACTCCATAAAGATGGATTTTTGAACCACTTGATTATGAATCATTTGATGCTTGCGAACCGTGCCTTATGGGCAAGATGACTAAAACTCCGTTCTCCAGAACAATGGAACGAGCTAGTGACTTATTGGAAATAATATGTACCGATGTATGCGGTCCGATGAGTGTTGATGCTCGTGGCGGGTATTGTTATTTTCTGACCTTCACAAGATGATTTGAGCAGATATGAGTATATCTACTTAATGAAACACAAGTCTGAAACATTTGAAAAGATCAAAGAAATTCAGAATGAAGTGAAGAATCATCTTAACATGAAAATAAAGTTTCTACGATCTGATCGTGGAGGAGAATATTTGAGTTATGAGTTTGGCCTTCATATAAAACAATGTGGAATAGTTTCACAGTTCACACCACCTGGAACACCACAACGTTATAGTGTGTCCGAACGTCGTAACCGCGCTTTATTGGATATTGTGTGATCTATGATGTCTCTTATCGGTTTACCACTATCGTTTTGGGGTTATGCATTAGAGACTGCTGCATTCACTTTAAATAGGGCACCATCAAAATCCTTTGAGACGACGCCTTATGAAATGTGGTTTGGCAAGAAACCAAAGTTGTCGTTTGTTAAAGTTTGGGGCTGCGATGCTTATGTGAAAATGTTTCAAACTGATAAGCTCGAACCCAAATCGGAGAAGTGCGTCTTCATAGAATACACAAAGGAAACTGTTGGGTACACCTTCTATCACAGATCCAAAGGCAAGATATTCGTTGCTAAGATGGATCCTTTCTAGAGAAGGATTTTCTCTCGAAAGAAGTGAGTGGGAGGAAAGTAGAGCTTAATAAGGTAATTGCACGTTCTCCCGAATTGGAAAGTAGTTCATCACAGAAATCAGTTCCACTGATTCCTACAACAATTAGTGAGGAAGCTAATGATTATGATCATGAAACTTCAGATTAAGTTACTACACAACCGCGTAGGTCTTCCAAAGTACAGTCCGCACGAGAGTGGTATGGTAATCCTGTGCTGGAAGTCATGTTACTACACCATGATGAACCTACGAACTATGAGGAAGCGATGATGAGCCCAGATTCCGCGAAATGGCTTGAGGCCATGAAATCTGAGATAGGATCCATGTATGATAACAAAGTATGGACTTTGGTTGACTTGCTCGATGATCAGCAAGCCAAGTTGATCTTCAAGAGGAAGACGGACGCTGATAGTAGTGTTACTATCTACAAAGCTTGACTTCTTGCGAAAGGTTTTCGACAAGTTCAAGGTGTTAAATATGATGAGTTTTTCTCACTCGTAACGATGCTTAAGTCTGTCCGAATCATGTTAGCAATTGCCACATTTTATGAAATCTGGCAAATGGATCTCAAAACTGCATTCCTTAATTGGATATTTCTTAAAGAAGTGTTGTATATGATACAACCAGAAGGTTTTGTCTATCCTAAAGGTGCTAACAAAATGTGCAAGCTCCAGTGATCCATCAATGGACTTGTGCAAGCATCTCGGAGTTTGAATATACGCTTTGATGAATTGATCAAAGCATATGGTTTAATGCAGACTTTTGGAAAGACCAGTATTTACAAGAAAGTGAGTGGGAGCACTACAACTTTTCTGATAAGTATATGTGAATGACAAATTGTTGATCATAAATAATGTAGAATTTTCTAGAAAGCATAAAGGAGTGTTTGAAAGGAGTTTTTAAAAGAAAGACCTCGGTGAAGCTGCTTACACATGGAGCATGAAGATCTATAGAGAGAGATCAAGACACTTGATAAGATTTTTCAATGAGTACATACCTTGATAAGATTTTGAAGTAGTTCAAAATGGAACAGTCAAAGAAGGAGTTCTTACCTGTGTTACAAAGGTGTGAAGTTGAGTAAGACTCAAAACCCAACCATGGCAGAAAATAGAAAGAGAAGAAAAGTCATTCCCTATGCCTCAGTCATAGGTTCTATAAAGTATGCTATGTTGTGTACCAGACCTATTGTATACCTTGCTCTGAGTTTGGCAAGTGACTACAATTTTCATCTAGGAGTAGATCACTGGACAACCGTCAAGAATATCCTTAGTAAGGACTAAGGAAATATTTCTTGATTATGGAAGTGATAAAAGAGCTCGTCGTAAAGAGTTACGTCGATGCAAGCTTTTACACCGATCCAAATGAATCTAAATCTCAATCTGGATACATATTGAAAGTGGGAGCAATTAGCTAGAGTAGCTCCATGCAGAGCATTGTAGACATGGAATATTTGCAAAATACATACGGCTCTGAATTTGACAGACCCGTTGACTAAACTTCTCTCACGAGCAAAACATGATCACACCTTGGTACTCTTTGGGTGTTAATCACATAGCAATGTGAACTAGATTATTGACTGTAGTAAACCCTTTGGGTGTTGGTCACATGATGATGTGAGCTATGGGTGTTAATCACATACAGATGTGAATATTTGTGTTAAATCACAAGGTGATGTGAACTACATTATTGACTCTAGTGCAAGTGGGAGACTGAAGGAAATATGCCCTAGAGGCAATAATAAAGTTATTATTTATTTCCTTATTTCATGATAAATGTTTATTATTCATGCTAGAATTGTATTAACCGGAAACTTAGTACATGTGTGAATACATAGACAAACAGAGTGTCGCTAGTATGCCTCTACTTGACTAGCTCGTTGAATCAAAGATGGTTAAGTTTCCTAGCCATAGACATGAGTTGTCATTTGATTAACGGGATCACATCATTAGGAGAATGATGTGATTGACTTGAACCATTCCGTTAGCTTAGCACTTGATCATTTAGTATGTTGCTATTGCTTTCTTCATGACTTATACATGTTTCTATGACTATGAGATTACGCAACTCCCGTTTATCGGAGGAACACTTTGTGTGCTACCTGATGGGGTTATGTACCTAGGGTAGGGTCATGGACCTGATCCAAGTAACTTACCCTAGGACATCCTTAGAAGAGGTCGCCTTCCAGTCGACCAACGAGGATTCACTCGACTAGCCTGAAGGACTCGACCACGAAGACTCACTCGACCACCAGGAGGTCAAGAGGCACTCTGCACTGCAACGGCCTGTAATCAAGTAGACTTTATGATAGTAAAGGCCTTTATGTGGGGCGTTACCAGTAACGCCCCAGACTTAACTCACCTTAAACCCTCTCCTACGTGGGCTGGCTGGGGTCCTGGCGCACTCTATATAAGCCACCCCCCTCCACAGGCAGAAGGATTGGGCACCTTGTAGTTCATACACTCATAATCCACTCGACCGCCTCCGGGCTCCGAGACGTAGGGCTGTTACTTCTTCCGAGAAGGGCCTGAACTCGTACATCCTTTGTGCTTACAACCTCTCCATAGCTAGGACCTTGCCTCTCCATACCTACCCCCCACTCTACTGTCAGGCTTAGAACCACGACAGTTGGCGCCCACCGTGGGGCAGGTGTTTTAGCGATTTTGTGGAGAAGTTGCGATTCTTCCGAGTACTTTCATCATGGTGTCTGCTGGAGTTTTGGTCGAGGGTCAAGAGATCCGTCTCGGCACTCTCACCTTCATCGCCGACGACTCCGCATGGCTCCAGGAGGCTCCACTCGACGTAGATGCGCTCCCCGTCCGCGGTGCGACGCATTTTCGCGCATGTGTCCGCGGCGTTCTGCTGCGGCAACCGTCGACCCAGTATCGGTCGGCTCCTCCATCGTCCACCCTCCCGGTCTCCCGCCAGCGCAAGCGCTCAGGCCGGTCGAGGCTTCAGCGATGGGTGAGTCACGCAGTGGCTCGCCAATCGGCCACTACCCAAGTTGCGGCAATCGAGCCCAACGAATCTCTCTACGGCTTGTTCGATCAGTCGACTGGCTCCCTAGAGACTGCATCCGAGTGCGGAAGCAGTGATCCAGCGGCGGAAATCTTGATGGTCGACGGGCCCCACAGCCCTCCTGGCTTCGCCCGTGGTGGTGGAGCAGGTGACGGCGGCGACCCTGCACGAGGCTACGAAGAGTACCAGCCCGAGCCACTCGACTCTCTGCAAAGAGAGGAACTTCGCCGCAGGAACGAGGATCCCCTGCGTATTCCCATCGCAGGAGAAACCCCCGAGGCTCGTGCCTTGGAGGAGGCGCGTCTGGCCAATTTGGCCGAGCGCACTCGACTGGAGAACCTTCAGCGAGCACTCGACGAGCGCGCGTGGCAACGAGTTCCTGACACCAGTCGACGTCAACTCTTCCCGCCGACTCAGGTATATCGAACCCCAATTCAGAATTTAGCAGCTGCGGCCCGTATAGCAGAGTCCATCCAGCCTTCGCAGTCGGAAGCTGGCAGAGGTTTGCTGCAGATCAGGGATCTGCTCCGGGCAGCAGGAGATCAGAATTCAGCCATGTCTCAGTCGCGCAACTGAATTCACAGTCGATCCGTCACTGTGAATATGGTTCAGTCGGCTCACAGCCCCAGATCGCCTCCGCGGCATGAAGGGCGCGAGAATCGGCGAGATCAATATGGCGACAGATTCGACCGAGATGATAGGCGTCGAGTGCCCTATTCCCCTCCGAGGGGTGGGTCTTACGCTCCTCGGCAGCCAGATGATAGGCGTCAGTACAGTACAGGACGTAGGGTTCCAGTTGACCCTAGAGAACCAGGCTTCAACGCGCGGTCCATTATCGTGCAAGGGTTGGTCGCCCGGAACAGAGCCCATCGAGGCGCACTCGACAGAGATGTACCCACAAGCAGTCGAGTGCATGTTTCTGGTCCTGAATGTTTCAACAGAGCTATGAGAGCCGCAGTTATCCCCCCCCCCCAATTTCAGGTTGGCAACAGGAGTCAGCAAGTTCACTGGTGAGTCTAAGCCTGAAACTTGGCTTGAAGACTACCGAGTGGCAGTTCAGATTGGTGGTGGGAACGACGAGGTGGCCATGAAGCATTTGCCCCTCATGTTGGAAGGTTCTGCCAGGGCATGGTTGACTCAATTACCTCCTAGCAGCATTTACACTTGGGAAGATCTGTCCCGAGTGTTCGTCAGAACGTTTGAAGGGACTTGCAAACGACCAGCTGGATTGACAGAGTTGCAAGTCTGCGTGCAGAAAGCTAATGAGACTCTCAGAGAGTATATTCAGAGGTGGATCACTTTGCACCACACTGTAGAGAATGTGTCCGATCATCAGGCAGTCTGCGCCTTCAAAGACGGCGTCAAGAACAGAGAACTAAGTTTGAAATTTGGTCGAACCGGTGACATGACTTTGAGTCGGATGATGGAGATTGCTACCAAGTACGCCAATGGCGAAGAAGAAGACCGACTCCGAAGCGGCAAGCACAAGCCGAGTTAGTCGGAAAAGGGAAACACCAGTCGGAAACAGAAGCGGAAGGCTGAACTGGCAGCTCCTGGAGAGGCTTTGGCCGTGACTCAAGGAAAGTTTAAGGGGAAACCAAAAGGATCCTGGAACCCCAAGAAGGTAAAGGGTAAAGAAGGGAACGACGTGTTGGATATGCCATGTCACATTCACACGAAGAAAGACGAAGAGGGGAATATCATTTACCCAAAGCACACCACTCGCCAATGTCGACTCCTGATCCAGCAGTTTCAGGGAAAACAGTCTAAGGACAAGGAGAAGGAGTCGGACAAGGCCGAAGACAAAGAGGACAGTGAGGGAGGATATCCGCATATCAACTCCACTCTGATGATCTTTGCAGATGTGGAAAGCAGAAGTCGACTGAAAGTGATTAACCGAGAGGTGAACATGGTTGCCCCAGCAAAGGCAAATTATCTGAAGTGGTCTCAAACACCCATCACATTCGACCAATCTGATCACCCGACTCATATTGCCACCCCTGGGAGGCAAGCTTTGGTGGTCGATCCAGTTGTCGAAGGCACTCGACTGACAAAGGTGCTGATGGATGGTGGAAGTGGGCTGAATCTGTTATATGCAGACACATTGAAAGGTATGGGCATTCCGATGTCCCGACTGAGCACTAGTAACATGAGCTTTCATGGAGTTATACCAGGGAAGAAGGCCGAGTCACTCGGCCAGATAGCTTTGGACGTAGTGTTTGGTGATTCGAAGCATTTTCGCAAAGAAAAGTTGATGTTTGAGGTCGTGGATTTTCAAAGTGCATATCATGCCATTTTGGGGAGACCAGCCTATGCACGGTTCATGGCTCGACCATGTTACGTGTACCTCAAATTGAAGATGCCCGGTCCCAAAGGTGTGATCACTGTCACCGGTGATAGGAAAAAGGCAGAGGAGTGCTTTCAGAAGGGCTCCAAGATTGCCGATTCCCAAGTGACAGCGGTCGAGTTCGAAGAATACAAGCAAAACGCAGATCCGAGTGACTTGCTGTGATCCAAGAAGCCCGCCACAGAGTCTGCATTCCAGTCGTCCGGTGAGACGAAGCCTGTTCACATTCATCCGACCGACCCCGAAGCAGCTCCAACCCGCATCTCCACAACACTCGACCCAAAATAGGAAGAAGCGCTCATCCAGTTCCTCCGTGAGAACTGGGACATTTTTGCATGGAAGCCCGCTGACATGCCAGGTGTTCCCAGGGGACTGGCTGAGCATCGCCTAAGAGTTGACTCGTCTGCAAAACCAGTCAAAGAGCATCTTCGGCGGTCTGCCGTCCAGAAGAGAAAGGCCATCGGTGAAGAAGTGGCTCGACTGTTGGCGGCAGGATTTATCCGAGAGATATACCACTCCGAGT
This sequence comes from Triticum dicoccoides, assembly GCF_002162155.2. NCBI lineage: Eukaryota > Viridiplantae > Streptophyta > Magnoliopsida > Poales > Poaceae > Triticum > Triticum dicoccoides. The sequence continues at coordinate 711,692,111 of NC_041389.1, read as the reverse complement.
GGCTCGCTAATGTCGTCATGGTTCCTAAAAAGGACAAGTCGCTCCGAATGTGCATTGATTTCAAGCACATCAACCGGGCCTGCCCGAAAGATCACTTTCCTCTCCCTCGCATAGATCAAATTGTCGACTCGACCGCGGGATGCGAGAGGTTGTCTTTTTTAGATGCTTACTCCGGGTACCACCAGATCCGTCTGTACGGGCCCGATGAGGTAAAAACAGCTTTCATCACTCCATTCGGGTGCTTCTGCTATATCACCATTCCATTCGGCCTCAAGAATGCCGGAGCCACATTTATGCGAATGATTCAGAAGTGTCTACTCACTCAAATCAGTCGGAATGTGGAAGCTTATATGGATGATATTGTTGTCAAGTCACGAAAAGGTTCCGACCTACTCGCTGACCTCGCCGAAACATTTGCCAACCTCAGAAGGTATGATATCAAGCTCAATCCATCAAAGTGCACATTTGGAGTTCCTGGTGGAAAGTTACTTGGTTTTCTCGTTTCCGAACGGGGAATCGACGCTAACCCAGAGAAGATTGGCACTATTCTCCGAATGAAACGCCCTGTGCGAGTGCACGATGTCCAGAAGCTTACTGGATGCTTGGCCGCATTAAGTCGATTCATCTCACGACTCGGTGAAAAGGCACTGCCTCTTTACCGACTGATGAAGAAGGCTGACAAGTTCGAGTGGACTCCAGAAGCTGATGCAGCGTTTGCCGAGCTAAAAGCTCTGCTCTCCACCCAGCCGGTGCTTGCTGCTCCAATCAGCAAAGAGCCTCTGTTGCTCTACATCGCAGCCACAGGACAAGTCGTCAGTACTGTGCTAACGGTCGAGCGGGAAGAAGAAGGAAAAGCTCTCAAAGTTCAGCGCCCAGTGTATTATTTGTCTGAAGTCTTGACTCCATCCAAGCAGAGATATCCTCATTATCAGAAGCTTGTGTATGGAATATACATGACCACAAAGAAGGTTGCTCATTATTTCTCTGACCATTCCATCACAGTCGTCAGCGACGCTCCACTATCAGAGATTTTGCACAACAGAGATGCAACTGGTCGAGTGGCCAAATGGGCGATTGAACTTCTTCCCCTTGATATCAAGTTTGAGGCAAAGAAAGCCATTAAGTCCCAGGCGATAGCAGATTTCCTCGCCGAGTGGATTGAACAACAGCAGCCGACTGAAGTTCACTCGGAGCATTGGACCATGTTTTTTGACGGCTCTAAGATGTTGAATGGTTCCGGTGCTGGGGTTGTCCTGGTTTCCCCCAGAGGAGATAAGCTCAGATATGTGCTCCAGATCCACTTTGATTCCTCCAACAATGAGGCAGAATATGAGGCCCTCCTATATGGGTTGCGCATGGCCATTTCACTCGGCGTCCGTCGCCTAATGGTCTATGGCGACTCGGATTTAGTGGTCAATCAGGTGATGAAAGAGTGGGACGTGAGAAGCCCAGCCATGACTGGATACTGCAGTGCAGTGAGGAAGCTTGAAAAGAAGTTCGAGGGGTTGGAGCTCCATCATATACCCCGACTGAAAAATCAAGCAGCTGATGATCTAGCAAAGATAGGTTCCAAGAGAGAATCCATTCCGAGTGGTGTGTTCTTGGAGCATATACACGCTCCGTCAGTCAAAGAAGATCCTTTCACCGAAGAAACTCCGCAGCCCAAGAGCGCCACAGATCCGACTGAAGTTGAAGTCCCAGCGGTGGTCGACTTGATCATGGAGGTTTTAGTGGTCATTCCCGACTGGACGATTCCGTATGTCGCATATATCTTGAGGAAAGAGCTTCCGGAGGATGAGGAAGAGGCTCGACAGATCGTCCGTCGATCTAAGGCCTTTACCGTAATCAAAGGACAATTATACAGAGAAAGCGCGATTGGAGTCGGTCAGAAGTGCATAACACCAGAAGAAGGTCGACTCATCCTCAATGATATTCACTCGGGGACCTGTGGTCATCATGCGTCCTCTCGGACCATCGTGGCCAAAGCATACTGAGCCGGATTTTACTGGCCCAAGGCGAATGAGATGGCAAAAGAGATAGTGGATAAGTGCGAGGGATGTCAGTTCTACTCGAATATGTCGCACAAGCCTGCGTCAGCTTTGAAGACCATCCCACTCGTCTGGCCTTTTGCAGTTTGGGGGCTGGACATGGTCGGTCCTTTGAGAACAGGACGAAGCAGTTTCACGCATGTACTGGTGGCAGTCGACAAGTTCACCAAGTGGATCGAGGCTAAACCAATCAAGAGCCTTGACACCGGTACTGCTGTTAGCTTCATCAGGGAACTAATATTCAGATATGGAGTCCCACACAGCATCATTACGGATAATGGGTCGAACTTTGACTCAGAGGAATTCAGAGCTTTCTGCGACTCCCAGGGCACACGGGTCGACTACGCTTCAGTCGCCCATCCGCAGGCGAATGGACAAGCAGAACAAGCTAATGGACTGATTCTTAAGGGATTGAAGCCTCGACTGATGCGTGATCTCAAACACGCGGCTGGAGCTTGGGTCGATGAACTTCCCTCTGTACTCTGGGGACTGCGGACCACACCTAATCGGTCGACCGGAAGAACTCCATTCTTCTTGGTCTACGGAGCTGAAGCGGTCTTACCAAGTGATCTTCTGCATAATGCTCCCCGAGTCGAAATCTACAACGAAGCAGAAGCTGAACAAGCGCGGCAGGATGCAGTCGACCTTTTAGAGGAAGAAAGGGAGATGGCTCTGATCCGGTCGACCATCTACCAACAAGATCTGCGCCGTTTTCACGCCCGAAATGTGAGAGGTCGAGCCTTCCAGGAAGGAGATTTGGTTCTCCGAGTGGATCAGCACAAACCACACAAGCTTGCTCCTTCTTGGGAAGGCCCCTTCATAGTCACCAAGGTCCTCCACAATGGGGCGTACCGTCTTTACAACGTCGAGCATAATTTCGACGAGCCCCGAGCTTGGAACGCGGAGCTACTCCGCCCATTCTACACTTAAGTTTTATCATTCGGATGAGTTGCAATAAAGTACTTTTGTAGTTCATGGACCTCAAAATAATAGTGTCATAGTTCCTCCATAATATCTGTCACTTTTTATTTTTGTCCAATGAAATTCCCCTCAGTGGGTGACTTAGCTGCGAATCCGTTTCGCCTAAGTTTGTAAAAATCCTACCGAGTGATAAGCCAGCCTTCCACTCGGAGGCTTAGCTGCGAATCCGTTTCGCCTAAGTTATCAAAATCCTACCGAGTGGTAAGCCAGCCTTCCACTCGGAGGCTTAGCTGCAGCCTCGTGCTCGCCTAAGTTATAAAAATCCTACCGAGTGAAGAGCAACCCTCTCACTCGGGGGCTTAGCTGCAGTCCAAGCACTCGCCTAAGTTATAAAAATCCTACCGAGTGAAGAGCAACCCTCTCACTCGGAGGCTTAGCTGCAGTCCAAGCACTCGCCTAAGTTAT
>NC_041389.1:711669447-711688415 GCF_002162155.2 Triticum dicoccoides | reverse complement strand
GCCTAAGTTTATCAAAATCCTACCGAGTGGTAAGCCAACCCTCTCACTCGGAGGCTTAGCTGCAGCCCTGTGCTCGCCTAAGGTATAAAAATCCTACCGAATGAAGAACAATCCTCTCACTCGGAGGCTTAGCTGCAGCCCTGTGCTCGCCTAAGGTATAAAAACCCTGCCGAGTGGAGAGCAACCCTCTCATTCGGAGGGCTTAGCTGCAGCCCAGTGCTCGCCTAAGTGGACTAAAGAATAAGTCGATTGCAGTACAGGCACCTCGCTTTGAACCTGCAAAAGACATTCCGAGCCGAAGGCAATCGTATTCAAGCACCAAATCCAAGTTTGAATCGACATCTAAAGGAACCGAAAGTGCTCAGGCATCAAGCCTGTTAAGGTTTGTCGGTTACAATTCCACTCGGCATACCGAGGCAAATTTAAAGTATCGAGCCAGAAGAAGTTTTTTACCCCTCCTGTGGAGGGCTGGAAGGTGCAACGAATTCATCAAGGTCAATTCCGTCGGCGATCCGAGTGGCAGCTGCAAGGAAAGTTTCCATAAAGGACCTGAAGTCGTGCTTCTTGGTATTGGCCACCCGAAGGGCCGCCAGCTTCTCTTCTCGCGCATCTTTGCAGTGGACTCGGGCCAGACACAGAGCGACATCTGCACCACACCGAGCCGAGGACTTCTTCCACTCCTGCACTCGACCAGGGATCGTGTCCAAGTGGGCCATTAGCGACTCAAGGTCATTCTGAAGTGTCTCCTTAGGCCAGAGCGTCGAGTCGATGCGAGATGTGGCGGCCTCCAGCCTTGCGAGATAGTCCACGACAGCTGCAACACGAGACTCCAGTCGGAAAACATCCATGGCAACTTCGTCGTTCACCGGAGAATTGACGGGGTCGATGTTTGGCTCCAGTCGGCTGGTTTCTTCTTCAAAGTTTTGACAAAATTCTGCAAGGATGATCACTAAGTCAAGGGGATAGTCGAATGGAAAAAGCCACAATTGGAAATATTTGCCAAACATGGAGGTTTACCTTCAAGCATAAGAAACAGCTTCTTGGCAAGGCCACTCAGGAAGGCCTCCAGTTCAGTTTTCTTCTCAGTCAATTTGCTGACTTGGTCGGTCAGGGCAGCTTTATCAGTTTTCAGTCGACTGACCTCCTTGTTGGCAATCCCAAGAGCAGCTTTCAGATTGGTATTGTCTTGTTCGAGCTTGGTGACTGAAGCTAACTTCTCGTCAGCAAGCTTGATCTTCTCAGCTAGCTCAAGGTCTTTCTTCTGCTGGGCCTCCCTTACCTTACCTGCAAGTTACAGCAAGATCAGATTTTGAAACAAGCAAGGGGAAAAGCAGTCGTCAGGGTCTCACCAAACATACCTTCGGTCTCCTCCTTTGCCTTTGTCAGCTTCTCCTGAACCAGCTTCAAGCTCAGCTCGACTTGAGTATGTTTTTGTTCCAGCTCTGAGTAGCGAGCCACAAGATCACAGGAGTTCTGCGAAGAACCAATCGACTAAATGTCAAATATAATTCACTTCCGAGTGAAAAAGGGAAAAACACACGTTTCTAAGACTACAGCCAAATACAAGCATTCGACCGTAGTCTCGGGGACTACACCCAGTGGGTGCACTCAGCGTGCCCCCACTAATCCCGATGAAGACAAAGTCGACCAGTCGACCCCCAAAAAAAAAGTGCGAGGTGCATTCTCTAAGACTGTGATCAACTGCAAGCAGTCGACCACAGTCTCGGGGACTACACCCAGTGGGTGCACTCAGCGTGCCCCCACCGGTTTGTGAAATCCAGTCGACCAGTCGACTGACAGAAAGATCGACATCATAAAGCCTAAGGCCGACTGCCAGCAGTCGACCTTAGCCTTGGGGACTACACCCAGCGGGTGCACTCAGCGTGCCCCCGCTAGCATGGAGTTTATTCGACACACCCAGTGGGTGACTACTATGAATTCCGGAAAAGAAAAGTTTTTGGTAGCATACCCAACAGAACAAACAGCGGTCGACTGACCTGGACATTGCTTTGGAGGGCAGAACTGGCGTCATAAGCTGCCTGGCTCGCGTCCCGGATGGTCTTCAGCTGCTCCATCATGAGTCCCGCCTGGCGTATTGCCTCCTTCGCTGCGCCAGCTTGGTCCTCTGGGACGTGGTGCATCGTGAAGAGAGAGGGCTGTTGGGCACTCGTCAGTGGATTTGCGAAGGACACCGTGTGTCGAGTGGTGTTCTCTTCCTCCACAGTCAGAATCTCAGGCGCCGTCACATCCTGAAGCACCTTACTGGCGGACGCTTTCCGACTCCTCCTGCGTGCCAGTGGTTCTTCATCCTCGTCGTCGTCAGGGAGATTGATAACAGTGTTGGGTGGAGCTGCGGAGAAGAATCAGGATCAGAGATCGCGAGTCAGTCGACTAAGAACGGTGTTAAGAATACAGTACCTGGGTTCGAAGTTGCTGCATCCTCCATCTCGTGGTCATCAGCCCGGGCCGAGGTCTCAGAAGTAGCAGCACTGCAACTCCAAAGGATCAGTCGACTAACTTCAGCGTCGACCAGAGATAAAGTTCACACAAAATGAGAAGACTCCAACAACACAATTACCCTGATATGGTGGGGATGGACACCTTCATCTTCGGCAGGAGCTTGGTCGGCTTTGGCGGAGCCCCCCTAGGATGCTTCGGCGCCTTTTCAGTCGGCGCTGGAGAAGTGGTCCTAGGGCGCTTGGTCGACTGCGTCGCAACCCCCTTGCCACGTTCAGTCGAAGGGTCGTGGACGAGCTTCGACCGCCTTTCCGAGCGCGGTGGCATGACCTCCTCCTCTTCCTCCTCGTCTTCGGCGTCATCATCATCGCCGTCGTCATCATCATCGTCGTCGTCGTCCCCTGCAACGTCCGAGTCCCATTCCTCCTTATCCTGGCTCTCGCCCCCACTCGCCTCACCTTCCTCAGTCGGAGTTTGTGCCCCATTGGGCATCGAGTACAGCTCGGTGAGGGCCTAGCAGATATCAAGACAATGATCAGTCGACCAGTCGGCAGAGTAGACAGAGATGAATGCGACAAGAATGCAGTGGAGAGCAGGGCAAGTATACCTTATTTGGATCACTGTTGTGGTCGAGTGGAGGAATCCTTCTGGCTCCGCGTGGGTTGTCCTTGTTTCCGGTGACGGCTGCCATCCATCTTTCCAGAGTGACATCGTCGACTGCTTCTGGATGGACTCTAGTCTTGTCTTCGGTCCCACAGTACAACCACATGCAGTGGCTCCGGAACTGGAGGGGCTGGATGCGACGCCTGAGGAAGACCTCCAGGAGATCCATGCCCGTCACTCCCTCCCGAACCAACTGCACCACGCGCTCCATCAACATCTTCACATCAGCTTTCTCCTCCGGGATCAACTTCAGAGAGGAGGGCTTGTTCACTCGGTCCATGGTAAACTGTGGGAGTCCACTCGACTGTCCCGGCGTCGACTGGTCCCGGCAGTAGAACCAGGTCGACTGCCAGCCTCTGACTGACTCGGGAAAGGTCATGGGCGGAAAGGTGCTATTGTTCCTCACCTGGATGCCCAAACCCCCACACATTTGGACGACTCGGGTCTTTTCGTCGCCTGGACTCGCCTTCTTCACGGTCCGAGAGCGACACGTGAATATATGCTTGAACAAACCCCAGTGCGGTCGACAGCCCAAGAAACCCTCACACATGGACACGAACGCAGCAAGATAGGCAATGGAGTTTGGGGTAAAATGGTGGAGCTGCGCTCCGAAGAAATTCAAGAAGCCACGAAAGAAAACACTCGGCGGCAAGGAAAACCCACGATCCACATGGGTGGCCAAAAGCACACACTCACCCTCTTCTGGCTGAGGCTGCCACTCCTTCCCCGGAAGCCTCACAGCTCCGTGGGGGATCAAGCCCTCGTTGGCCATGTCGAGAATGTCATTCTCAGTGATGGTCGACTGGATCCAGTCTCCTTGGACCCAGCCTTTCGGCAGGCGGGATCTGGACGAGGACCCTCCGCGGCTGGTGGATCTCCCCTTCGCCTTCTCCGACGCCGACGCCTTCTTTGCACGCTCCAGCGCCGCCGTCTTCTCCTTGGCCATGGTCGCCGGCGAGATGCGCGAAGGGAAGTGGTGCGGGGGCGAGAGCGAGCACGCTGAGCAGGGAGGAAGGAAGCAGAGAGAGGGGGAGAATGCTAAGGCGCAGCACAGAAATCCTCGCCGTGCACATTTATAAGGTCCCTTCCGAGTGGATGACAGGTGGGCCCGGTCGATCTAATCATATCTGGAACAGTTATGCAGACGGGATACGTGGCGAAAAAGGCGGCGCGGAGATCGAGGCGTCCATGCCCCGTCCCATCCGAACGCCGCGGTCCGCCCCGCTTCGCGCGCGCCCCAAAATTTCGCATCCTGCGGAATCCGCGAGCAACAAATCAGTCTGTCAGGCGCGGTGTTTCCGGCGATCCGTCGCTCGGAGATCGTCGAAGCCTGAAAGATCACTCGACGCAAAAACAGAATGGATCAAGTCGACTGAAGACAAGTTGTTTCCTGTCGACAAAGGGATTCTTTGGTCCAGAACAGCGCACAACCGGAGTGCAAAGGTTAATCGGAAACGACATCAACTCCTTCTTCACTCGAAGCCTCAATCCATTCGGGGGCTAATGATGGGGTTATGTACCTAGGGTAGGGTCATGGACCTGATCCAAGTAACTTACCCTAGGACATCCTTAGAAGAGGTCGCCTTCCAGTCGACCAACGAGGATTCACTCGACTGGCCTGAAGGACTCGACCACGAAGACTCACTCGACCACCAGGAGGTCAAGAGGCACTCTGCACTGCAACGGCCTGTAATCAAGTAGACTTTATGATAGTAAAGGCCTTTATGTGGGGCGTTACCAGTAACGCCCCAGACTTAACTCACCTTAAACCCTCTCCTACGTGGGCTGGCTGGGGTCCTGGCGCACTCTATATAAGCCACCCCCCTCCACAGGCAGAAGGGTTGGGCACCTTGTAGTTCATACACTCATAATCCACTCGACCGCCTCCGGGCTCCGAGACGTAGGGCTGTTACTTCTTCCGAGAAGGGCCTGAACTCGTACATCCTTTGTGCTTACAACCTCTCCATAGCTAGGACCTTGCCTCTCCATACCTACCCCCCACTCTACTGTCAGGCTTAGAACCACGACACTACCAAACGTCACAACGTAACTGGGTGATTATAAAAGTGCTCTACAGGTGTCTCCAAAGGTACTTGTTGAGTTGGCGTATTTTGAGATTAGGATTTGTCACTCTGATTGTCAGAGAGGTATCTCTGGGCCCTCTCGGTAATGCACATCACTATAAGCCTTGCAAGCAATGTGACTAATGAGTTAGTTGCGGGATGATGCATTATGGAACGAGTAAAGACACTTGTCGGTAACGAGATTGAACTAGGTATTGAGATACCGACGATCGAATCTCAGGCAAGTAACATACCAATGACAAAGGGAACAACGTATGTTGTTATGCGGTTTGATCGATAAAGATCTTCATAGAATATGTGGGAGCCAATATGAGCATCCAGGTTCCGCTATTGGTTATTGACCGGAGATGTGTCTCGGTCATGTCTACACAGTTCTCGAACCCGTAGGGTCCGCACGCTTAAAGTTCGATGACAGTTATATTATGACTTTATGAGTCTTGATGTACCAAAGGTAGTTCAGAGTCCCGGATGAGATCGGGGATATGACGAGGAGTCTCGAAATGGTCGATACGTAAAGATTGATATATTGGACGACTATATTTGGACACCGGAATGGTTCCGGGTGAGATCGGGATAATACCGGAGCATCGGGAGGTTATCGGAACCCCCCGAGAGGTATATGGGCCTTAATGGGCTTTAGTGCAAAGGAGGAGAAAGGAGGAAGGGAGCCCCCCCCCCAAGACCAATCCGAATTTGGAGGGGTGCCCCCCCCTCCTTTCCTTCCTCCCTCCTTCCTCTTCCTACCCTCTCCCTCTCCAAGTAGGAAAAGGAGGAGTCCTACTCCCGGTGGGAGTAGGACTCCCCCCCCTTGGGCGTGCCTCCTCCTCCTGGCCGGCCATCTCCTCCCCTCCTTTATATACGGAGGAGGGGGGCACCCCATAGACACAACAATTGATCCCTTGGATCTCTTAGCCGTGTGCGGTGCCCCCGTCCACCATAGTCCACCTCGATAATATCATAGCGGTGCTTAGGCGAAGCCCTGCGTCGGTAGAACATCATCATCGTCACCACGTCGTCGTGCTGACGGAACTCTCCCTCAAAGCTCGGCTGGATCGGAGTTCGAGGGACGTCATCGAGCTGAACGTGTGCTAAACTCAGAGGTGCCGTACGTTCGGTAGTTGGATCGATCGGATCGTGAAGACGTACGACTACATCAACCGCGTTGTGCTAACGCTTCCGCTTTCGGTCTACGAGGGTATGTGGACAACACTCTCCCCTCTCGTTGCTATGCATCACCATGATCTTGCGTGTGCGTAGGAATTTTTTTAAATTACTACGTTCCCCAACAGTAGACCCAAGGGAAACCCTAGGAGAAAAACGACTAATCTCGATCAGTGTTTTGGTTGTGCTTGGTCTGTGATGCTGTTTTCGGATTTCATCGTTAAGGATTCTTGACTATTGCTTGGAAATTCACGTTATTGGACTTAAACACGACATAACCTTCAGTACATGTGCATATAGGTTTCTTGTTTATGCATTATACCGTGTAGGACTAGGATTCGCAAACCCTGACAGCTTTGGGTGTGGGCGAGGAGACAGGCGTGTGGGCGAAGTGATAAACACCCATACACCAGTCCCTCTGCGTGCGTGAAAACTCGTGTGTGGGTGAATTGCTAAACGCCCACACACCAGCCCCCCTATGGTGAAAAAGGACGTGTGGGCGACCGGATGAATGCCCGCACACCAATCCAATCTTACGTGGCAGACAAAAATTGCTAAAACACGCAAAGATTCGTGCATAATTTATTGAACGAGGATCCATGCGTGTAGGCGAGTTGCTAGATGCCCACACGTGTGGACGTTAGTATTTCCGATAAAAAACAGGCTCGATATACGAGCTAGTTGAATCAATCAGCAGGTGCAGCTTGCTATATACGTTGCTACGTAGAGTACGTATCAATCACAAGGGAGGGGCCAAAACCAAAACCCTCGTCTTCACCACCGACCATGATGCTGCCCGATGAGCTCCTCGAGGAGATCTTCCTCCGCCTCTCGCCGGGCGAGCCCGCATGCCTCGTGCGCGCCTACCTTGCCAGCAAGTTCTGGCTCGGCCTCCTATCCGGCGCTCGATTCCACAGCCGCTACCGCGAGTTTCATGGTGCTACCCCCATGCTGGGCTTCGTTTATGCCTTGTCCTTGTATGCCCAGCCGGAGGTGGACAAACCCGCCCCCCACGTTCCCGATGACGACTTGGCCATGGCTGCGTGCCTGCGTTCACCATGGACTATATTGCATTGGACTAGCACCATGGCCGCGTTCTACTTGGCAATCGTAAAAACAATCCGCTTGTCGTTTGGGACCCCATGGCAGGCTGCCTGACGAAGATGCAAGCACCCAAAGGACAAAAGCAGAACCAGTGCGGCCGCGATGCTCTGTGCTGTGACCGGCTGTGACCATTGCACCTGTCACCATGGCTCATTCTAGGTTTTCTTATTCGCCATGAGCGTTCATGGTTATACAACTTTCTGTGTTCTCGTCGGAAACACTTGGCTAGAGCGAGCCCCAACCATGTCCTGGTCTTGATCTTGACAATGCTGCATTGATCAAGCAAGCGCCCTCTGTCGCCATCCAAGGCGCACTTTACTTCATGCAAGGGAGCTTGGCAGATGATCACATAACAGGATTTCTGAAGTATGATTTGGGCTCTAATTGCTTATCGTTGATTGATGCGCCGCCGATGAGGGGATCTCTCATTATTGGTGCCAACAGTCTCATGGCTATGGAGGGCGACCGTTTGGGTTTTGCACAAGTGAAAAGGTTAACCATCTACGTGTAGTCAAGGCATATGGGTTCCGATGGAGTTGCATCATGGACTCAGCCTAGAATCATTGATCTCAAGAACCTTCTACCCATTCAGAATCCTAGTGGAAGAATTAAACTGATTGGATCTTTGGAGGATACTGGGATCATTTTCGTGACCCCAGACCTTGGCATCTATGAGCTTAATCTAAAGTCGCTACACTAGAAGAAGCTATGGGGAAAGAAAGATGTTTCGTGTTTGTTTCCGTAAATGAGTTTCCCCAGTCCACAAGGTATATCTATATGTCCTTTCTTTTGTGATATGGGGACAAGTCTTAAGTAATAATACTAGCCAAACAAACAAAATATAGAGTGTTTAATGAGAGTGAAAGTTTTACTTGATGTCTCAATTTGTGATAATATAGGTGCTCATGAAAACTTTCAAATGTTCACCTAATTGGCGATTTACATAGTATCGTGTCTTTTACTTTCTGGAATCACGCTGACAAATCTATGTTTGCAGAAAGGATGATTTCTTGTGATCCGGCCCATTGATGATGTAGGTTTGAATATGCCTAAGGGCAGGAGGCCACTGTCATCAAATAGGAAAGATGACCACTAGGAGGAGAGAGGGTCTTGTGACGAATTATGTAGTATCTAGTAGCCGGTTTGGTGCAATGGTGCTTGTTTTCCCTTAGTGTTGGTAGCCTTTGTCAATCATCTTAATAACATAAGCGGGTTAATCGATTCGATTATATTTGTGATGAACCTCTAATTTCTTGCAGCATCAGATATGTGCTCTGTTGTTTAACGAAATGCAGTTGTAGACAATTTCTTATTGTTCCCATTTTTAAACTCTACAATTTGCCCTCCAAGCTTTGACCAACTCTATATTCATCTCCAAAAAGGGGTACAACTGTTGAGCAGATGCCGAGGGCATTACTAGAGCTAGCGGTTTTTGCAATCTGATTATAAACCTGGGCTCAATTAACTTTTCCATAATACCATTGGAAGATGGAGGTGGCGGCCCTTGCAGGATGCGGTGCTCACTGGGAGTGTGCCAGACCGTGTGGGACCCAATCCAGATAGTGGCTCGGATGGGACACCCGGCTTTAGATGTTAGGCTTTGGTGCGATGTCTGTTTGGTATTAGGCTCGGACATTCGGCACACCTTCATCAAGGGGATAGGAGTAGCAACATCGTTACCAAGATGGTGGCTTCAGGCTTATTGATATATCAACTTGTATGGTCTTTGTGAATAATTAATAATATGGTTGCATGCTATTGGGGAACGTGCATGCAATTTCAAAAAAAATCCTACAATCATGCAAGATCTATCTAGGAGATGCATAACAACGAGAGAGGGAGAGTGTGTCCATGTACCCTTGTAGACCGAAAGCGGAAGCGTTATGTTAACGCGGTTGATGTAGTCGAACGTCTTCAAGATCCAACCGATCTAGCACCGAACATACGGCACCTCCGATTTCAGTACACGTTCAGCTCGATGACGTCCCTCAAACTCTTGATCCAGCAGAGGGTCAAGGGAGAGTTTCGTCAGCACGATGACGTGATGATGGTGTTGATGATGTGATCCGTGCAGGGCTTCGCCTATGCACTACGATGATATTATCGAAGGAGTAAACGGTGGAGCGGGGCACCGCACACAGCTAAGACAATGTTGTGCCTTTGAGGTGCCCCATGCCCCCGCATATAAAGGAGGGGGGAGGAGGCCGAACACCAGGGGGCGCACCATGGAGGGGAGAGTCCTACTAGGACTCCAAACCTAGTAGGATTCACCCCCGCCCCCCACTTTTCCTTTTTTCGGAGAGGCAAAGGGGGAAAGGGAGAGCGAGTTGTAGAGGGAAAGGGGGGCGCCGCCCCCTCCCCTAGTCCAATTCGGACTACACAAGGGGGGCGTGTGGCTCCCCTTGTGGGCTCCCCTCTCTCTCCCCTATGGACCATGTTGACCCATTAGTCTCCCGGGGGGTTCCAGTAACCTCCCGGTACTCCGAAAATCATCACGAACTTCCCGAAACCATTCCGGTATCCGAATGCAACCTTATAATATATTAATCTTCATCTATCGACCATTTCAATACTCCTCGTCATGTCCGTGATCTCATCCGAGACTCCGAACATACTTTGGTCACCAAAATACATAACTCAAAATACAAATCGTCATCGAATGTTAAGCGTGCGGACCCTACGGGTTTGAGAACTATGTAGACATGATCGAGACACATCTCCGATCAATAACCAATAGCGGAACCTGGATGCTCATATTGGTTCCTTCATATTCTACGAAGATCTTTATCGGTCAAACCGCATAACAATATATGTTGTTCCCTTTGTCATCGGTATGTTACTTGTCCAGGATTCGATCGTCGATATCTTCATACCTAGTTCAATCTCATTACCGGCAAGTCTCTTTACTCATTCCGTAATGCTTCATCCTGTAACTAACTCATTAGTCACATTGCTTGCAAGGCATATAGTGATGAGCATTACCGAGAGGGCCCAGCGATACATGTCCGATACACGGAGTGACAAATCCTAATCTCGATCTATGCTAACTCAAAAAACAACTTTAGAGACACCTGTAGAGCATCTTTATAGTCACCCAGTTATGTTGTCACATTTGATAGCACACAAGGTGTTCCTCCGGTATTCGGGAGTTGCATAATCTCATAGTCAGAGGAACATGTATAAGTCATTAATAAAGCAATGGCAATAAAACTTAATGATCATTATGCTAACCTAATGGATGGGTCTTGTCCATCACATCATTCTCTACTGATGTGATCCCGTTCATCAAATGACAACACATGTATATGGTCAGGAAACATAACCATCTTTGATTAACGAGCTAGTCTAGTAGAGGCATACTAGGGACACTTTGTTTTGTCTATGTATCCACACATGTACTAAGTTTCCAGTTAATACAATTCTAGCATGAATAATAAACATTTATCATGATATAAGGAAATATAAATAACAACTTTATTATTGCCTCTAGGGCATATTTCCTTTAGTCTCCCACTTGCACTAGAGTCAATAATATAGATTACATAGTAACGATTCTAACACCCATGGAGTCTTGGTGCTGATCATGTTTCGCTCATGGAAGAGGCTTAGTCAACGGGTCTGCAACATTCAGATATGTATGTATCTCGCAAATCTCTATGTCTCCCTCCTTGACTTGATCGTGGATGGAACTGAAGCGTCTCTTGATGTGTTTGGTTCTCTTGTAAAATCTGGATTCCTTTGCGAAGGCAATCTCTCCAGTATTACACCTAGATCGGATATGAACTCCTTCATCCAGACTCCTTCATTTGTTGCTTCCGAAGCAGGTATGTACTCAGCTTCAAAAGTAGATCCCGCCACAATGCTCTGCTTGGAACTGCACCAATTGATAGCTCCACCATTGAATATAAATATGTATCCGGTTTGTAACTTAGAGTCATCCGGATCAGTGTCGAAGCTTGCATCGATGTAACCATTTACGACAAGCTCTTTGTCACCTTCATAAATGAGAAACATATCCTTAGTCCTTTTCGGGTATTTCAGGATGTTCTTGACCGCTGTCTAGTGATCCACTCCTGGATTACTTTGGTACCTCCCTGCTAAATTTATAGCAAGGCATACATCTTGTCTGGTACACAGCATTGCATACATGATAGAACCTATGGCTGAGGCATAGGGAATGACTTTCACTTTCTCTCTATCTTCTCCAGTGGTCGAGCATTGAGTCTGACTCAACTTCACACCTTGTAACACAGGCAAGAACCCCTTTTTTACTGATCCATTTTGAACTTCTTCAAAACTTTACCAAGGTATGATCAAATTTCAGTTTTTTTGAACATTGGTTAAATCTGGTCAGACTATGGTCAAACTACTTATTCAAGAAATATTAGTGTTACTAAATAATTATTCAAGAATATAAGTGTTAATAAATAATTATTTTATTTTTTTGAATTTTGGTCAAATGTTGTCAAACTGTGGTCAAACTACTTATTCAAGAAATATTAGTGTTACTAAATAATTATTGTTCTTTAGAATAATAGTTTCAAACTCAAATGGTTAAACATATGACTTCATGCTCAAGCTAAACTCCTGAGGGTTAATAGGATTGAGAACTTACTATTGTTAGGAAAACAACAAGTGGAAAATTGGAAGCTAGGGGGAATAGAACTCAAAAATTAAACGTGCTCAGGCTGGAGTAGTGAGAGAATGGGTGACCGGCCGGGAAGTTAGACGATTTGGAATGAGTGCTCCCCACTTGAGCAGTGATGAGGGGTGATTAGATATTAAATTGTCAAATAATTCAGAAATTTGAAAATAGGAAGAGAAATTCAAAAAAAAAATCAAAAAATAGCCCCCTGCGGGCTCGTGCCACGTGGTGGGCCTTTGGTCACGGGTCATGTTGAACCGGGACTAAAGGGGGGACCTTTAGTCCCCACCCTTTAGTGCCGGTTGTAGGATCGGGACTAAAGGTCCTTATGAACCAGGGCTATAGCCCGATTCTGCACAAGTGGCCTTAGCCCTTACGTGCATGATCAACAGCTCCATATCATCTTTCGAAACATGCTCTTGATCCGCTTTATAAATAAAGCAATAACACCAAGTCGCACGGCTGAACGATACAATCTGGTGGGACGGCCCTCTGACACAGCAAATCCCAAAATAAGTGGCCAACATAACCGCAATGACAATGTTGCCGAACAACTAAACATAGGACAACTAGATTACAACACCATGACACGATCTAGGACACCTAGCCTCCACGGGAATGCCGACGAGAGGGGAACGAAAGCAACGCCGCTGCCGAGCCCGAAAGGACAAGGGTTTTCACCCGGAGACTTGCAACGGAGAGGAGAACCGCGATGACATCTTCAAGAAGATAACGGCACCCACAGATGCTGCCAGCGGCGGCGCCAAAGCGCAGAGCTTTCGCTCGGCAGCTCACCCGTGCCGATCCTGGTCTGGGCACCACCACTGCCATAGACAGAAGAGCCCGAACCATCCACCACTACACCCCCTTTCCACCCGAATGGCCAAGAGGCATGGCCACCACTACCGCGATGGAGCCTGCGGAAAGCCACCATACGGACCGCCATCCAGAGCCGCCGCCCCGGCATCCATGTCCCGAGTCATCGCCAACTGTCAACATCACAACACACAAAGATGCAGTCAACCGCATTGTTAAAAAAAATATGTTCAATGGTAACTTGTTCGTGTTCCTAGTAATCCACAAGGTCCAGCACACAACCAAAAAGCCGAACAAAAACAACCGCTTAGCTTGTCCACCAAGGGACCGGGCTAGGGGTCTCAGTTCCTAAAAAGAGGCAGGTGCCCAGGAGACGCCAAGCCACTCTCGCATGCAGCTCCCGAGGGGATTTCCTATTTGGCGCGTATGCGCCCGCTTGCAAACCAGCGCCTGCAGCGCTCGCGCGATGGGCCGGCCCAATAGTTTTTTTCTTCTCTGTTTTAATCAGCAAAAAACCTGTATTTGCTGTGATTCGAAACAGGGACCTCACGCACGTAGTACAGCGGGTGCAACCAACACGCCAACACTCTTTTACTTTCTTTTACCTTTTTTTCCTTTTTCCTTTTTCTTTTTCTGTTTTCCTTTCTCTGTTTTTTCCTTTTTCTTCTTCCGCGTTCGATGAATTTTTTTTCAAATGGATGATTTTTTTTTCAGATTTGTGAACTTTTTTTCAAATTCGATGAACTTTTATTCAAATCCGATGAACTGTTTTCAAAATCGATGAAATTTTTTCAAAATTTGATGAACTTTTTTCAAATTTGATGAACCCTTTTCAAAATTTGAAGAACTTTTTTTCAAATTTTTATGAGCTATTTTCAAAAATCAATGAACTTTTTTCAAAGCTGATGAACTCTTTTCAAAATCGATGATCTTTTTCTAAATTCGATGAACTTTTTTTCAAATTTGTGAACCTTTTTTCAAATGTGATGAACTTTTTTGCAAAAACGGGATGAACTCTTTTCAAAATTGATGAACTTTTTCCAAATTCGATGAACTTTTCCAAATTTGATTATCTTATTTTCAAATTTAATGAACATTTGTTCAAGCTATAAAGTAAAACATAAAAATTTTAAAAATTCGAAAATCCAAGTTATAAAGTAAACTGTAGTGTCATGTGCAATAAATAGCGTGCCTCTTATGGCTCTTATAGAGTTAGCGCTTGATTTCAATCACTTGTCATCCGATGGTGTAGTGGTTAGGTGAAAAATCCTGCTGTTTAGCGGCGTGAGTTCAAGTCATGGTTCTACCATATTTTGTTGTTCTTTTTTCGCGAGACTGGTCGCTTCGTCTGTGGGCCGGCCCACTTGGCGCTGTCAAGTCATGGTTCTACCATATTTTGTTGTTCTTTTTTCGCGAGACTGGTCGCTTCGTCTGTGGGCCGGCCCACTTGGCGCTGTCAGTAGGCGCCGGTTGGCTTGGCCGGCGCCGAACGCGCCGAATAGGAGCTCCCGCTCTAGAGAAGCAGTGCAAGGGGGCAACAAAATAAGATATGACTAGTATTTTTATTTTGCCACAAAGATCACATAACTCAGACCCAGGCCCGTTGTGTGAGCGAATATGATCGGTAACCGGAAGCTTACTGCGATAAGATCGCCACATAAAGGTTTTAACCTTGAGGGGGATGTGGGCTTTCCAAGTACCGTTGAACCTATTTGTTGAGTATCGTGATCTATTTATTTATATATAAAAAGTAAATGATGGGCTAACCACAGTAAAGATAAATCAGGTATAAATTACCAGAAAAAATAGAAATATCCAACCATTCATTTAATAGATAAAATTTCTATAGCCATTGGATTATTTAACTGGGAAATTACCCACCATTGCCATTACAATGGATTAACGTGCCCTTCCCTTTCCCTTTTTTTCCTAAAAGAAAACAATCTGATGGACGGTCAATTAATTAGATCCAATACCTAGAACCTACGTATGGACTTAAAGAAACCTACCATATGCCAGGCTTCCTCCATCCCAGCCTAAAAAAAAATCCTTCAATTAATCTCAGCCAATCAATTTCATTAATCTATTTCCACAGATCCTCACGTGATTCCTTTACATGCCTAGGCAAACAAATCTGTAGGGAAATCTATGCTAGGAAGTAAAAAGAAACAGATCGCCAAGATTGATGACGTATTGGCCTCGAGGTTGATTGATGTAAATATAGGAGAGAAGATGGCGCCGACTGCTGCTCAAATCATCAAATTCGTAGCCACCAGATTTAAGTGGATTGGCTTGGCAGATTGATTGACATACGAGAGGAGAATGCGCTGACGCCGAGGAAATCGTCAACTCATCGTCACCGAAACTCCCATAGGTATAGCTGCAGGACCTTTTTTTTATTCTTTATCTACAACAAATTCATAAAGGAATGGCTGACGAGCAGCAACGCCTAAAAGCCAAGCCCATGGATAACGCACTAATGGGTAATCACACGATGATCTTTCAAGTAACCAGGGCACCGGCTCATGTGTACAGGTACAGATGCATGTAATCATCCATTAATTCGTTTGACCTTTAATCATTGGTTAGTGTCAGATCATTTTATTAATCGACCTGATTGTTTATATGACAATATTCCCTGTTGCTTTGATCCCATGAGGTAGTGTTGTCGGGTCATCAATGTGTGGCTGGCCTCCAGATGAAACTTTTACAGGCGTTGCACCCCTAGTGCTGTATCTTTTTGGCAGTAGCTGGCTGGAAAACGTAGGCTAGAGAGCTACCACAACAGATTATCACTCGGCTTGCAAATAGACGTACATGTACACTACTAATTTCAAGGTAAGATGGTAAAAACTCATTAGTGATCGTGTATAAGTCTTTTAAATGTCGCCTTGGAGAAGCATGATCGTCCGAGCTGCATGTATGCAGTCATCCATATATATTTTGTTAGCAGCAAGCAATTATTATCTCAATGAATAGTTGTGTTTACGGTTTATGTGTTGGTCTGCACAATTTATAGTGAAATAGAACCATATTTCTTATATGGTTCATGAAGCAAATTTTATGATTCAGCTCCAAGGCACTGAGGAGAGGAAAAAAACAGATACAACTATTATACATGATTGAACACACCTGATATACATATGCGAGGACAAGCTAGCACGCAAGGTGACATATGCATGACAGGGTACAGTGATATCATGCTTATACACCTTGTGTATATATGCAGTTCTAAAGGGTAATATAGAATGTCTTTGATGTCTGCAAAATAATCATTGCACGTCCGTCCTTTTTAGATCTATTTTACATCATACATGCATGATTGCTTGTAATATCGTCTTACACTTTGTCCATTTACGTTTCTGTTGTCCTTCAAAAACGCCCGTACGATGCTTTTAAAAGTTCAGGTTCGCTCCTAAAAATACAGGTAAATCGGCCTTTTTTAAAGGTATTCTGCCTTATTAGGCGTACATATTATTCCATTAACTCATACTTTGCATTTACAAATGACAAGAGTTATAGTTCAACCTTACTACACTACAATGTTTCAGCCTTCCATGTGGTGACTAATTATAGTTTTCTTTTATTCCTCTGCCACTGGCAATGATGGAAAATAGTGGGTTATTTACCAATTTAACTATCCGCCAAAAAAGGGTTGTTTCGTGAGTATCTTATTCCCATGTAAAAGCTCACGTTATTTGTTCTCTCTTGACTACTGTCCAGATCAAACATGCTACAAAAGTTTCGTGCATCCTGATCCTATGTACTATTACTTCTCAATTTTTACCAATATCATCGGGGTAACACTTTGAAAAACAATTACATAATATTTCATAGAGAATTCTATTATGAATATCAGGCGGTCTTCCACAATTTGGGTAAAATGCACCCGCATATTTCCAATGTGTAGTCATGCATTGGTGATTCAAATGTTTTGTTTATAATCATGCTACAATCAAGAATGACACATCATTTCTAATGTGTATTCACATAAATGAGGCATGAACCTATTGAAATCCAACACTGGGTGATCGGCTTGCTGAAGTATTTCGGACAATGTCAGATAAATAATTTCTTCTGCCGAACTAACATTATTATATTTTGTTTGCCATTTTTATTATCTCTAATTATCATTTAAAAAGTATTATTGGCTTCATGTTCGTCCTGCCAATAATGTGGAGGGGGTGAAACCGGTTAGTAAATACATTTTTTAGGTGAACATTTACCTATCTCATGAAAGGTGAAGTTGCAGCACACTCGGGTATTGGAGGAATTTTACATTATTAATAGGTTAGGAGAAATGTCCTTTTTGATCGATAGAAGGTGCTATAGCATGATCTTTGCTTGAGGGTACATAATGGGCCTAAAAGAAAGATAATGTAAAATATCATCAAGGCGGTCAACCATTTTTCCTTAAAACAAAGAGGATATTCTACTATGTAGTAACTCTCTATTTTGCAGTCCCCAAAGTAGATAATATGGTACAAATAGAATTTTCACAATGCGACTGATCATGAAAAACAGGTAGTCATACGGCAGGCATAATTAGTAGGTAGTGATAAATGCATAACACATATATTTATATACCAATAAAAACAAAACATAGCTAAGATTAAAATATATTAGCAAAAGTATTATAGTTGTTATGCCATCACATAAGGTTTTAGTTTTTCTCTAGAAAAATCACATAATATGTTCTTATTGTTGAAATTACAAAATTCTAGCCCGCGCATTGAGCGGGCCACTGTCCTAGTTATTAGGAAAGGTAGGATAGCGTAGGATATTATTCTACCTTGCCTTGTACTTCATGATGATCATGTACTCCTATATATTTGCCCATAAGGCTCAAGCAATACATCAAACTATTGCACCAATCCTCTCTCTCCCTTCTAACATGGTATCGACCTTATCTCGATCCTAAACTCTAGCCGTCGCCGCTTCCGCATCCGCACGCCGCCCCCGGGGAAGTCGGTCTCCATGACCGCCACCAGGGGCCGCGCCGCCCATACATAGGGTTCGTCCGCCGGTCGTGTCGACCGGCTGCCCTAGAGAGTCTTTTTCCCGATCCTTTGATTCAGATTTCTCTCTCTCTCTCTCTCTCTCTCTCTGGTCGCTTTGGTCAGCGTCTACTTTTTGGTTTTCTGATCCACTGGATCGGTTTGCGTCGCCCACCGCCGCCGTCGACACCCCGCGCCTCCACTCCGACACCGGCGCGCTCGACCGGCTACTTCACCGACCCGGCGGCCTCGTGCGACAAGCGGCCCCTCAAGGCCGTCGTCTGCGCGCCGGCCCGCCCGTCGCCCTGCGCCGGCCGTCACCGTCCTGCTCCGACCGGGACACTTGCATTGCCTACACCCGGCGGCCTCGCGCCATATGGCGGCCAATCATAGCCGCCACTCGCGCGTTGGCCCGCCAATCGATCCACGCCACCCGCCTCCGCCGCGTCTGCACGGCAGCCCTGCGGGGTGCCTCGCCGGTCTCGTCCCCGGCTACGTCAGGCCCGTCGGCTGCCTTGAGCTCGGGCGCCGCTGCTCCGTTGGTCGCTCGGGTCTCGCTGCCCGGGCGCCGGCGCTGCTTTGGTGCCCCGGGTGTCGGTGTTGGGAACGTTGCAGAAAATAAAAAAATTCTACGCTTCACCAAGATTAATCTATGGAGTCATCTAGCAACGAGAGAGAGGAGTGCATCTACATACCCTTGTAGATCGCGAGCGGAAGCGTTCAAGAGAATGGGGTTGAGGGAGTCGTACACGTCGTGATCCAAATCACCGAAGATCCTAGTGCTGAACGGACAACACCTCCACGTTCAACACACGTCCGGTTGGGTAAGACGTCTCCTCCTTCTTGATCCAGCAAGGGGAAGGAGAGGTTGATGGAGATCCAGCAGCACGACGGTGTGGTGGTGGAAGTAGCGGCGATCTCGGCAGGGCTTCGCCAAGCTCAGCGAGAGGGAGAGGTGGTACGTGGGGGGAGGGAGGCGTCAGGGACTAGGGTGTGGCAGCCCTCCCTCCCCTCCTCTTTATATAGGGGGCCTAGGGGTGC
>NC_041389.1:711627196-711669272 GCF_002162155.2 Triticum dicoccoides | reverse complement strand
CGCCCCCCACCCCTAGGGTTTCCAACCCTAGGCACAGGGGAGGCCCATGGGGGGCGCACTAGCCCACCAGGGGCTGGTTCCCTTCCATCTTCAGCCCACGGGGCCCTTCGGGATAGGTGGCCCCACCCGGTGGACCCCCGGGACCCTTCTGGTGGTCCCGGTACAATACCAGTGACCCCCAAAACTTTCCCGGTGGCCGAAACTGGACTTCCTATATATAATTCTTAACCTCCGGACCATTCCGGAACTCCTCGTGACGTCCGGGATCTCATCCGGGACTCCGAACAACTTTCGGGTTACCGCATACTAATACCTCTACAACCCTAGCGTCACCTAACCTTAAGTGTGTGTAGACCCTACGGGTTCGGGAATCACGTAGACATGATCGAGACAGCTCTCCGGCCAATAACCAACAGCGGGATCTGGATACCCATGTTGGCTCCCACATGTTCCATGATGATCTCATCGGATGAACCACGATGTCGAGGATTCAAGTAATCCCGTATACAATTCCCTTTGTCAATCGGTATGTTACTTGCCCGAGATTCAATCGTCGGTATCCCAATACCTCGTTCAATCTCGTTACCGGCAAGTCACTTTACTCGTACCATAATGCATGATCCCATGACCAACCACTTAATCACATTGAGCTCATTATGATGATGCATTACCAAGTGGGCCCAGAGATACCTCTCCGTCATACGGAGTGACAAATCCCAGTCTTGATCCATGTCAACCCATCAGACACTTTTGGAGATACCTGTAGCATACCTTTATAGTCACCCAGTTACGTTGTGACGTTTGGTACACCCAAAGCACTCCTACGGTATCCGGGAGTTACACGATCTCATGGTCTAAGGAAATGATACTTGACATTGGAAAAGCTCTAGCAAACGAACTACACGATCTTGTGCTATGCTTAGGATTGGGTCTTGTCCATCACATCATTCTCCTAATGATGTGAACCCGTTATCAACGACATCCAATGTCCATAGTCAGGAAACCATGACTATCTGTTGATCAACGAGCTAGTCAACTAGTGGCTCACTAGGGACATGTTGTGGTCTATGTATTCACACATGTATTATAATTTCCGGATAACACAATTATAGCATGAATAATAGACAATTATCATGAACAAGGAAATATAATAATAATCATTTTATTATTGCCTCTAGGGCATATTTCCAACAGTATCCCACTTGAACTAGAGTCAATAATCTAGTTACATTGTGATGAATCAAACACCCATAGAGTTCTGGTGTTGATCATGTTTTGCTCGCGGAAGAGGTTTAGCCAATGGATCTGCGACATTCAGATCCGTATGCACTTTGCAAATATCTATGTCTCCATCTTGAACATTTTCACGAACGGAGTTGAAGCGACGCTTGATGTGCCTGGTCTTCTTGTGAAACCTAGGCTCCTTGGCAAGGGCAATAGCTCCAGTGTTGTCACAGAAGAGAGTGATCGGCCCCGACGCATTGGGTATGACTCCTAGGTCGGTGATGAACTCCTTCGTCCATATTGCTTCATGCGCTGCCTCCGAGGCTGCCATGTACTCCGCTTCACATGTAGATCCCTCCACGACGCTTTGCTTGCAACTGCACCAGCTTACTGCCCCACCATTCAAAATATACATGTATCCGGTTTGTGACTTAGAGTCATCCAAATCTGTGTCGAAGCTAGCGTCGACGTAACCCTTTACGATGAGCTCTTCATCACCTCCATAAATGAGAAACATATCCTTAGTCCTTTTCAGGTACTTCAGGATATTCTTGACCACTGTCCAGTGTTCCATGCCGGGATTACTTTGGTACCTTCCTACCAAACTTACGGCAAGGTTTATATCAGGTCTGGTACACAGCATGACATACATAATAGACCCTATGGCCGAGGCATAGGGGATGACACTCATCTTTTCTCTATCTTCTGTCGTGGTCGGGCATTGAGCCGAGCTCAATTTCACACCTTGCAACACAGGCAAGAACCCCTTCTTGGACTGATCCATATTGAACTTCTTCAATATCTTATCAAGGTATGTGCTTTGTGAAAGAACTATGAGGCGTCTCGATCTATCCCTATAGATCTTGATGCCTAATATGTAAGCAGCTTCTCCAAGGTCCTTCATTGAAAAACACTTATTCAAGTAGGCCTTAATGTTGTCCAAAAGTTCTATATCATTTCCCATCAGAAGTATGTCATCTACATATAATATGAGAAATGCTACAGAGCTCCCACTCACTTTCTTGTAAACGCAGGCTTCTCCATAAGTCTGCATAAACCCAAACGCTTTGATCATCTCATCAAAGCGAATGTTCCAACTCCGAGATGCTTGCACCAGCCCATAAATGGATCGCTGGAGCTTGCATACCTTATTAGCATTCTCAGGATCGACAAAACCTTCCGGCTGCATCATATACAGTTCTTCCTTAAGATAGCCGTTAAGGAATGTCGTTTTGACGTCCATTTTCCATATCTCATAATCATAGTATGCTGCAATTGCTAACATGATTCGGACGGACTTCAGCTTCGCTACGGTAGAGAAAGTCTCATCATAGTCAACCCCTTGAACTTGCCGATAACCCTTAGCGACAAGTCGAGCTTTATAGATGGTAACATTACCATCCGCGTCTGTCTTCTTCTTAAAGATCCATTTGTTCTCTATCGCTTGCCGATCATCGGGCAAGTCTGTCAAAGTCCATACTTTGTTTTCATGCATGGATCCTATCTCGGATTGCATGGCTTCAAGCCATTTGTTGGAATCTGGGCCCGCCATCACTTCTTCATAGTTTGAAGGTTCACCGTTGTCTAACAACATGATTTCCAGGACAGGGTTGCCATACCACTCTGGTGTGGAACGTGTCCTTGTGGACCTACGAAGCTCAGTAGTAACTTAATCCGAAGTACCTTGATCATCATCATTAACTTCCTCTCCAGACGGTGCAGGAACTACAGGAACATCTTCCTGAACTTCGCTACTTATCGGTTCAAGAGGTAGTACTTCATCAAGTTCCACTTTCCTCCCACTTACTTCTTTCGAGAGAAACTCTTTCTCCAGAAAGGACCCTTTCTTGGCAACAAAGATCTTGCCTTCGGATCTGAGGTAGAAGGTATACCCAATGGTTTCCCTAGGGTATCCTATGAAGACGCATTTTTCTGACTTGGCTTCGAGCTTTTCAGGTTGAAGTTTCTTGACATAAGGATCGCATCCCCAAACTTGTAGAAACGACAGCGTAGGTTTCTTCCCAAACCATAATTCATACGGTGTCGTCTCAACGGATTTAGACGGTGCCCTATTTAAAGTGAATGTAACTGTCTTTAAAGCGTATCCCCAAAATGATAGCGGTAAATCGGTAAGAGACATCATAGACCGCACCATATCCAATAAAGTGCGATTACGACGTTCGGACACACCGTTACGCTGAGGTGTTCCAGTCAGCGTGAGTTGTGAAACGATTACACATTTCCTTAAGTGCGTACCAAATTCATGACTTCAATATTCTCCTCCACGATCTCATCATAAGAACTTTATTTTTCGGTCACGTTGATTCTCTACCTCATTCTGAAATTCTTTGAACTTTTCAAAGGTCTCAGACTTGTGTTTCATCAAGTAGACATACCCATATCTACTTAAGTCATCAGTGAGAGTGAGAATATAACGATAGCCACCGCGAGCCTCAATGCTGATTGGACCGCACACATCAGTATGTATAATTTCCAATAAGTTGGTTGCTCGCTCCATTATTCCAGAGAACGGAGTCTTGGTCATTTTACCCATGAGGCATGGTTCGCACGTGTCAAATGATTCGAAATCAAGAGACTCCAAAAGTCCATCTGTATGGAGCTTCTTCATGCGTTTGGCACCAATGTGACCAAGGCGGCAGTGCCACAGATATGTGGGACTATCATTATCAATCTTACATCTTTTGATATTCACACTATGAATATGTGTAACATCACGTTCAAGATTCATTAAGAATAAACCATTGACCAGCGGGGCATGACCATAAAACATATCTCTCATATAAATAGAACAACCATTATTCTCGGATTTAAATGAGTAGCCATCTCGTATTAAACAAGATCCAGATACAATGTTCATGCTCAAAGCTGGCACTAAATAACAATTATTGAGGTTTAAAACTAACCCCGTAGGTAAATGTAGAGGTAGCGTGCCGACGGAGATCACATCGACCTTGGAACCATTCCCGACGCGCATCGTCACCTCGTCCTTCGCCAGTCTCCGCTTCTTTCGCAGCTCCTGTTTTGAGTTACAAATATGAGCAAGCGCACCGGTATCAAATACCCAGGAGCTACTCCGAGTACTCGTAAGGTACACATCAATTACATGTATATCACATATACCTTTGGTGTTGCCGGCCTTCTTGTCCGCTAAGTATTTGGGGCAGTTCCGCTTCCACCCTTCCCTTTGCAATAAAAGCACTCAGTCTCAGGCTTGGGTCCATTCTTTGGCTTCTTCCCGGCAACTGGCTTACCGGGCGCAGCAACTCCCTTGCCGTCCTTCTTGAAGTTCTTCTTACCCTTGCCTTTCTTGAAATTAGTGGTTTTATTAACCATCAACACTTGATACTCCTTTTTGATTTCCACCTCCGCTGATTTCAGCATTGAAAATACTTCAGGAATAGTTTTCACCATCCCCTGCATATTATAGTTCATCCCAAAGCTCTTGTAGCTAGGTGGGAGCGACTGAAGGATTCTGTTAATGACCGCCTCATCCAGGAGGTTAATGTCCAGCTGGGACAAGCGGTTGTGCAACCCAGACATTTTGAGTATGTGCTCACTGACAGAACTATTTTCCTCCATCTTACAACTGTAGAACTTGTCGGAGACTTCATATCTCTCGACCCGGGCATGAGCTTGGAAAACCATTTTCAGCTCTTCGAACATCTAATATGCTCCGTGTTGCTCAAAACGCTTTTGGAACCCCGGTTCTAAGCTGTAAAGCATGCCGCACTGAACGAGGGAGTAATCATCAGCACGTGACTGCCAAGCGTCCATAATGTCTTGGTTCTCTGGGATGGGTGCTTCACCTAGCTGTGCTTCTAGGACATATGCTTTCTTGGCAGCTATGAGGATGATCCTCAGGTTCCGGACCCAATCCATATAGTTGCTGCCATCATCTTTCAGCTTGGTTTTCTCTAGGAACGCGTTGAAGTTGAGGTTGACATGAGCATTGGCCATTTGATCTACAAGACATTTTGCAAAGGTTTTTAGACTAAGTTCATGATAATTAAGTTCATCTAATCAATTTATTTAAGGAACTCCCACTCAGATTAGACATCCCTCTAGTCATCTAAGTGTACATGGTCTGACTCAACTAGACCGTGTCCGATCATCACGTGAGACGGACTAGTCATCATCGGTGAACATCTCCATGTTGATCGTATCTTCCATACGACTCATGTTCGACCTTTCGGTCTCTTGTGTTCCGAGGCCATGTGTGTACATACTAGGCTCGTCAAGTTAACCTAAGTGTTTTGCATGTGTAAATCTGTGTTACACCCGTTGTATGTGGACGTTGGAATCTATCACACCCGATCATCACGTGGTGCTTCGAAACAACGAACTTTCGCAACGGCGCACAGTTAGGAGGAACACTTTCTTGAAATTATTATGAGGGATCATCTTATTTACTACCGTCCTTCTAAGCAAATAAGATGCAAAAACATGATAAACATCACATACAATCAATTAGTGACATGATATGGCCAATATCATATTGCTCCTTTGATCTCCATCTTCAGGGCGCCATGATCATCTTCGTTACCGGCATGACACCATGATCTCCATCATCATGATCTCCATCATCGTGTCTCCATGAAGTTGTTCGCCAACTATTACTTCTACTACTATGGCTAACGGTTTAGCAATAAAGTAAAGTAATTACATGGCGTTTATTCATTGACACGCAGGTCATACAATAATTAAGACAACTCCTATGGCTCCTGCCGGTTGTCATACTCATCGACATGCAAGTCGTGATTCCTATTACAAGAACATGATCTCATACATAACATATATATCATTCATCACAACCTTTTGGCCATATCACATCACAAGGCATATGCTGCAAAAACAAGTTAGACGTCCTCTAATTGTTGTTGCATGTTTTTACGTGGCTGCAATAGGGTTCTAGCAAGAACGTTCCTTACCTACATAAAATCACAACGTGATATGACAATTTCTATTTACCCTTCATAAGGACCCTTTTCATCGAATCCGATCCGACTAAAGTGGGAGAGACAGACACCCGCTAGCCACCTTATGCAATGCATGTCAGTCGGTGGAACTTGTCTCACGTAAGCGTACGTGTAAGGTCGGTCCGGGCCGCTTCATCCCACGATGCCGCCGAAACAAGATAAGACTAGTAGTGGCAAGAAAATTGACAACATCTATGCCCACAACAAATTTGTGTTCTACTCGTGCATAGAAACTACGCATAGACCTAGCTCATGATGCCACTGTTGGGGAACGTTGCAGAAAATAAAAAAATTCTACGCTTCACCAAGATTAATCTATGGAGTCATCTAGCAATGAGAGAGAGGAGTGCATCTACATACCCTTGTAGATCGCAAGTGGAAGCGTTCAAGAGAATGGGGTTGAGGGAGTCATACTCGTCGTGATTCAAATCACCGAAGATCCTAGTGCTGAATGGACAGCACCTCCGCGTTCAACACACGTACGGTTGGGGAAGACGTCTCCTCCTTCTTGATCCAGCAAGGGGGAAGGAGAAGTTGATGGAGATCCAGCAGCACGATGGCGTGGTGGTGGAAGTAGCGGCGATCTCGGCAGGGCTTCGCCAAGCTCAACAAGAGGGAGAGGTGGTACGTGGGGAGAGGGAGGCGTCAGGGACTAGGGTGCGGCTGCCCTCCCTCCCCCCCCCCTCTTTATATAGAGGGCCTAGGGGTGCGCCGGCCCCTAGAGATCCCATCTCATGGGGGGGGCGGCCTAGGGGGGGGGACTTGCCCCCCAAGTCAAGTGGGGCGCCCCCCCACCCCTAGGGTTTCCAACCCTACACTACTAGGGAAAAGCCTATAAACAGAAATTTAGCAACTGCGCGGGTTAAAAAAGAGCGCTAGTGCTAGATAGCAGTAGCGATTGAGGAAAAACCGCGCTACAGATACACCCTTAGCAGCAGCGCGTGTAGTGCAAAAAGCGGTACTACTAACATTCCTGTTGGTAGAATGATAGGATACGCATAGCAGTAGCGGGCTTGGAAGAAGCGCGCTACCGCTACGGTATAAATAGTAGCGCGTTTTCTACGAAGAGCGCTACTACTAATGGAAATAAAATAAGATGAAAAACAAATAGAAAAGTAAATGAAAATGAAAGAAATAGAAAAAGGAGAAAGGAAAAAATAAAATGTAAAACATAATAATTGAAAAAGCGAAAAAACGGAGGAAGGCATAGCAGTAGCGTGTGTTTGTAACAGGCGCTATAGCTAACATAGCTGCAGCGCGTGTCCTAGACCCCCGCTGTAGAAACAGAAAAGAAAATAAAAAATGGAAGAAAATTACATAGCTATAACAGCAGCGCGTTTTGTGAAAACCTCTGTAGCTATCTTAGCTATAGCGCGTTTGGTGAAACGCGCTACCGCTAAATTTGACTTAACCAAAAACCATTTCCCCCCGGCCACCACTTCTCCCCCAAATCCCTCGACCCACCCCGCCGCCGTCTCCCCGATTCGCTGTCGCCCCACTTCTCCGCCATCTCCTGCCGACGTCGACGCCACCAGAGCCGTGCGCCGTCGACACCACCGGAGCCGCCCCCAACGCCACGGAGCCGCGCGGCCTCATCAACGCCACCGGAGCCGCCGTCAACGCCACCGGATCCTCCCTCGCCACAGTTGCCTCCCTCGCCATCACCGGAGGTGCCCCTGCCTCCCTCGCCAGCACTGCCTCCCTCGCCACCACTGCGTCCCTCGCCACCACCGGAGCCATCCTCTGTAAGCCCCCACCCCTCCTCTCTCTCTCATGCATAGGTTAGCTAGTTTAATTAGCTTAATTATCTAGGTTAGGGCAAAAATTTAGTTAGGGCTTTGACAGAGAAGTAGTTAGGTTAACTAGTTTAATTAGGTTAATTATCTAGGTTAGTGCAAAAATTAGTTAGGGCTTTGACAGAGAACTAGTCAGGTTAACTAGTTTAATTAGGTTAATTATATAGGTTAATTAGTGCGAAAATTTATTTAGGGCTTTGAAAGAGAACTAGCAGCGTTAACTTGTTTAATTAGGTTAATTATGTAGGTAAACTAGATTAACTAACTAGGTTAAATAGGTAGGTTAATTAGGTTCGTTGGATTAACAAGCTAGGTTAAGTAGGTTGGCTAGGTTAGAGGAAAATGTTATTTTAGAGCATTAGGTTAGAAGGGTTAGAGAAATGGAGTTCCTTTGCAATTTAATTGGGTTATGTCCTAGGCAGAGAAGGGTTAGAGATAATAATGTGTGTTTGTGTGAGAGAGAGGAATAGCTAGATTAACATAATTTGAGTTTTCTCCTAGGCAGAGAAGTGTTTAGTGAAGGAAAAGAATTTAGGCAAATTTTATTTTGAAGATGATCCCTTCGTAGACTTTTATTGTTGATTATATCTTTTCATTGAAGTGGTCATGTTATATCTTTTCATTGAAGTGGTTCGATTGTGCCCAAGTGGCTTTGTTGTTTCCAGGGAATGATGCTGAGTGGCCTATGTTTTGCCGGAATGTTGATTCATTTCTGTTCCGGCAAATTTCAGGTTCTTGATTTGTCCACTTTTTAGCAATGGTCATGCCGAAATTTTCCGTGAATTTCGGCATGACTTGTGCTACAAACTAGGACATATCGAGTGCCCTGGATTTGCCGCACCAGGAAGGAGTCAACATTCCTACAAAACAATAGGCCTTTTTTATGTCATTATTCATTTTATTAGGTCTAGAATTAATTGACTAGATATAATCATAGGAAACATGGCTAGCAATGATGAAGGACAGGGTTCTGGTGATTGCGTCGACGCCTACCGGGCCGCAGGCAAATTTTTTAGCCTTACTGACGATCAACCGATGTTGTTCCTGGGCCCACCGGTGGCATCGGGGAATGAGACCGACACGCAGACCGGTGCTGAGACTGAGACCGGCGATGAGACTCAGACCGGCATCGAGACTGGCGCTGAGACTGAGACTGGTGCTGCCTCGGGGAGCGGAGCCGGTGTAGAACCGAAAGCAAAGAGGCAACGGCTTCCTAACAAACGCAGGACTACTAGGCTGGTGGTCACGGAGGTGGACGACGGCAGTTTTGAGCCAAAGGTGCCCGAGGAAGCTCGCCCGTGCTACGACAATCAAATAGGCTGCATCGTACGGACAACCGCCACCATCAACGATGAGAAACTACAGAAGATAGAAAATATGAGGAGCTCCCTCCTAAAGAAGTTTCACCAGATATTCTTGTTCCCGGGCTGGAATGAGAAGGATTATGAAGATCCAGACGAGGACCCGGCAATGAAGAAGATAAACAAACACGTCATGACCAAGTTTAGTGACGCGTTGGCCGCCTGGAAAACTCGAGTGAAAGCAAGGATCATCGACAAGAAGGAACCCAACTCCGAGATTGTAAAGGATAATCCGACAATCACGGAAGACAAGTTTCAAATATTCAAGGAGGCTTGCGAGGCCGAAGCTGCCAAAAACAAGTCTAAGTACATGAAGGGGCTTCAAGAGAGGAACATTGGGAGCCACCACCTTGGAAGCCGTGGTTACAGCAGAAAGAGGTCCAAATGGGCCATGGAGGACGCGGAAGCGTGAGCGAGACCCCTTGGCGGATTTCACCGTCCCGCGGGAGCGTGACGTCCTGAGGGCCCGGCACCGTTGGTACCCAGTGAAGAAGGTTTACGAGACAACACCGGTCATTACGGAGTTCATGAGACTGCTGGTAATTTTAGTTTCTGATCAATTCGACTACACACATTAGTCATATTTGTAAACAATCCTTGTGCCTTTTGCAGAGAGAGCAGCACCGGATTGCGGCCGAAAGCGACTCGCCGTCTGAGGCATTGGCGAGGCCCAAGTGGGACACTCCATTCAACCAGGAGTTGAACATATTGAAACAACAACCGGTGGATACTCGGCCGTCGTATGGACGCGTGCACGGTGTCGGAGACGGCGCCACGTAGAAGAAGTACTACCGTGAGACCACGGAGGAGAGAAAGGAAAGACAGAGGTTCACAGAAGAAAACATCGACAAGAAGGTTGAGATTGCGCTTGAGAAGAAATCATCTCAGACAGTCGCAACAGCGGTAGCTGCCGCAAAACATGTGGCTGCAGATTTGTCTACTTCCTTGGTGACGGGCGTTATCACTTGGACAAGGCAAAATCCAGAAAAAAAATGCAGAGGACTTTCCCCTTGCTGACTTCTTGGGAGCACCTACTCCCGCACCGGCCCCCGCACCTGCTCCTGCACCGGCTCCCGCACCGGACGTGCTCGGCGGTGCTTCGTCTTTGGCTGAGCTCGACGCCCTCACGATATCTGTCACACCGGCCCCCTTCGATATACATGTATAATCTCCCGTTTTCGTTGCCTTTCAGATGTCTCACGTCGCAGACTTTTCTTTGCAGGCCGACGAAACCCCGTGCACGATATTGTACACCATCGGCAACCAGAAGGTGGACGTGGGGAAGGCGACGATAATGAAGCCGAAGGAACCATTTTTCCACAGCCGGCCGATCCCCCCGAACGTCTTCAAGGTTACCGTGGCCAGTGTCGAACCGGGCCACGAGAATTTGCCTCCTGCAACACTACTGGTGGATGACGAGGAGACACCACGTCGGCTTGGTGATTGTTGCAATGGGTGGGTCCTGTTGTGGCCAAAGAGTCTGCTTCGTCTGGAGGCGGTCGGGAGCACACCCATGAGCACGCAGCCTCAGCAAGGTATGAACATCAACACCCCACCTACCCAATTAGCGTCGGGTGTCGGGTTGGGTGATAGCGGACGGGGTAAGGAGGAGGCTCCATTAGTTGCTGATGACATCGCCATGGATGAGGATGAGGACGACGGTAGCGCTGAACAGTATGTCTATACTAGCGCCTCCTCAGGGTTTGAGCGTCATGAGTTGGTGCCTGAATTGCCGTCTCAACGTAATCTGGACGACCTTCCGGTAGTAAAGAAGTCTAGGAAGAGAGCGAGGAAAGGCAAAAAAGCTGATTCTATGATCCAGCCACCTCAGCAGCCTCGGCTTCAGGACTGTATAGATATCCCCGATGCGGATAAATGGCATATCCCCGGTCAACCAATCCTATCTGCAACAGCGCTACAGGCCAGATTCGGCGATCTAAGGAGACTTCATGACGATGTGCTGCGGGTAGAGAAATGCCTCATCGCCTTGACAGATCCAGGATACCCACTCTACGTGGTTAACGTTCCGCGGCAAAGGTCGTATGTCGACAGCTTCCCCACGGATAAGTTCTTCCTCCATTCGATTACATATTCGACATGTTTCACGTGAAGAAGCTGGATTTTACGTTTGTCCGCCTTTATGCCTTGCACATGAGCTACATCATTGGGGTTGAGCAGATATCTCATATCTGTGTCGCTGACCCGTACTACATGCACGAGGTCTTCTTGGGAGTCTGCGCAGAGCACCATGTATATGTGAGGGAATACATCGTCAATTTCATGCTCGCCAATAAGGACAAGGGGGCGATTCTCGTGCCTTATCATCCCATGTAAGTCATCCGCGTTGCTATCCTTCCTTTGATTTCAATCATTCATTTGCACGATGGAGGCTAAGTAATTTGAGGTGTACTTATTTTGCGCAGCGGCGGGCGTGTCGTCCCCATCATCCTATACCCACAATTCTCCCACGCTCTTTACTTGGACTCGTCGAAGAACATTCACAAAAAGGATTCACCCACATCAAGGATGTTCTCGACGGTGTTATGTTTTACTACCAAGCAAGGGGTGGAGAGGTCAGGGACAAGAAGAGAAGGGGCGGCAGGGTCGCCTTCGCCCATAAGACCGACTTCTGCTGCATCGAGCAACCGAGCAATTCTCTTAATGATGGATTCTATGTCCTACACCACATGCTGGAGTACAGACGGGATCACCAGAACCTTCGCATGTCACCTAGATCCGGCGATGCCCATATTCTGCAATGGGCAAAGGACGTAGGAGATATCGAGGATCATCGCCTTCGAGCTGAGTTCTATCACATCCAGCACGAACTTGCCCAAATCATCATGAAGGAGGTCGTTGGAAAAACAGGGATGTTCTACGAAGAAGGACAAATGTCGCGGGAAGACGTACGAACATGGGTAGCCTCTCAGCGTCTCGACATGAAGCCTTTCACTAAGCTCGGGGACTATCTCCCTGACCTCGATGGATGGCACGGCATGTTGGAGTGATTGTCGATATATGACAATGTGTCTATTTAGTCCATACTTTCTGTATGACAAAACTTTGAGTTATGTGCAGTGAAACTTTATTTGTGATGTAATTAAACTGTCCTCCTCCTCGACTAGCGAAAATCACTCTAGTTAGGGCATTTTGGGTACGATGAACTTTGTTATTTATGCTTATGATATGTTGTAATCTCATCCAACTTTTTTGTCAAGTCTGCCTCTTTCTGTTGCTCAACTATATATGTTGCATATCATCGACTCATGTGACGATGCAGGTGCATAGATCATTGATGGAGAAGAAGTTCTACGCCAGGAGTATATATACGACGAGTGGCCGGAGTGTCAGGCCCGGGTGTTACCGATTTCCGATTTCCGAGCGACAGACAGTAGTTAGTTTAGGTTCACGCTAATGCGAGAGAGGGATACGAACTCATGTACTCAAAGTGATAGCTCTTCTCGCGTATACCATTGTTTAGATGGATGACGATGTATTTGCAAGTAATCGAGGACTTGTATCGCTATTTTCGAGATGATGACGAGAGACCACTTTGTGTTGGATGATGATTATGATGAGACTATTTGTATGTATATGCTATGATTACATTTGTGGTCTCGCAGGCATTTGTATGTGTATCATGATAACATTTCTATGTGCTAAAGATTCTTCTATAAAGTCTGTTCAAATACAAAACAAATATGCCCAAAAAAACAAAAAACCTGTTAAATTAGCAGTAGCGAGTGTACAAAAGTTAGCATCAGCGCCGCGATAGCAGTAGCGCGCTGTTGCAAAGCACGCTAGAGCTACTAGCAGTAGCGAGCTTCTATCAACCGCG
The DNA here is from genome assembly GCF_002162155.2 of Triticum dicoccoides. Taxonomy (NCBI): domain Eukaryota; kingdom Viridiplantae; phylum Streptophyta; class Magnoliopsida; order Poales; family Poaceae; genus Triticum; species Triticum dicoccoides. The sequence goes on along the minus strand of NC_041389.1, from coordinate 711,656,056 downwards.
CTGCTGCTACACTTGTGTACCAGTAGCGCCGGTGACCACGCGCTACTGCTATGTGTTAGCTGTAGCGCCTTATTAGTAGCGCCCCTCCCCGCGCTACTGATTCACCTAAAACTCGCGCTGCTGCTAGCCTTTTCCCTAGTAGTGCTAGGCGCAGGGGAGGCCCAAGGGGGGCGCACCAGCCCACCAGGGGCTGGTTCCCTTCACTCTTCATCCCACGGGGCCCTCCGGGATAGGTGGCCCCACCCGGTGGACCCCCGGGACCCTTCCGGTGGTCCCGGTACAATACCGGTGAACCCGGAAACTTTCCCGGTGGCCGAAACTGGACTTCCTATATATAATTCTTCACCTCTGGACCATTCCGGACCTCCTCGTGACGTCCAGGATCTCATCCGGGACTCCGAACAACTTTCGGGTTACCGCATACTAATATCTCTACAACCCTAGCGTCACCTAACCTTAAGTGTGTAGACCCTACGGGTTCGGGAATCACGTAGACATGACCGAGACAGCTCTTCGGCCAATAACCAACAGCGGGATCTGGATACCCATGTTGGCTCCCACATGTTCCACGATGATCTCATCGGACGAACCACGATGTCGAGGATTCAAGTAATCGCGTATACAATTCCCTTTGTCAATCGGTACGTTACTTGCCCGAGATTCAATCGTCGGTATCCATCGTCGGTATCCCAATACCTCGTTCAATCTCGTTACCGGCAAGTCACTTTACTTGTATCGTAATGCATGAACCCGTGACCAACCACTTGATCACATTGAGCTCATTATGATGATGCATTACCGAGTGGGCCCAGAGATACCTCTCCGTCATACGGAGTGACAAATCCTAGTCACGATCCGTGTCAACCCAACAGACACTTTCGGAGATACCTGTAGCATACCTTTATAGTCACCCAGTTACGTTGTGACGTTTGGTACACCCAAAGCACTCCTACGGTATCCGGGAGTTACACGATCTCATGGTCTAAGGAAATGATACTTGACATTGGAAAAGCTCTAGCAAATGAACTACACGATCTTGTGCTATGCTTAGGATTGGGTCTTGTCCATCACATCATTATTCTAATGATGTGATCCCGTTATCAACGACATCCAATGGCCATAGTCAGGAAACCGTTACTATCTGTTGATCAACGAGCTAGTCAACTAGAGGCTCACTAGGGACATGTTGTGGTCTATGTATTCACACATGTATTATGATTTCCGGATAACACAATTATAGCATGAATAATAGACAATTATCATGAACAAGGAAATATAATAATAATCATTTTATTATTGCCTCTAGGGCATATTTCCAACAGTCGGTGCTTACGCGTTTGTTTGCTCGTCGTCCCACGCCGTCCATCATCGTCGGCTTCATCTCGGACTCCGCCGCCACCCGTCTCCACTGAGCGGCGTCCCCGACCTCCCGCGCGATCGGCTTGATCACCCTCTCGCCGCCTTGATTCGCGTTATCTACGCCGCGCGACCGACCTGGCCCGTCGGTTACGCGCGCCTTCGCAGGTCCCCTTCTAACATTATTCATAATCGAGCCAAGAATAAGTTTAATATAAATGGACTTAACCAAAAACCGTCCAGAACTAAGTCATCGATTTCACTATCTGAGAGAGCACATGGAAGGAAGTACACTAGTAGAAAAGAGGGCTTTGGTCCAGGCCGGGTTAGCCCATTAGTTCCGGTTCAGTCCAGAACCGGGACTAATAGGGGCATTAGTCCCGGTTCGTGAGCCCAGGGGCCACGTGGGCCATTTGTCCCGGTTTGTCTGGACCTTTTAGTCCCGGTTAGTGCCACGAACCAGGACTAAAGGGTTCGATGACCATTAGTACCGGTTCGTGGCACCAACCGGTAATAAAGGTTAGACCTTTTAGTCCCGGTCTGAGCCACCAACCGGTACTAATGGGGTTTGAGGCATTAGTACCGGTTCATGGCATGAACCGGTACTAAAGGTCCCATTTTCAAACTCTACCCCCACGCCGCCAGTGGATCGCCTTTTCAGTTTTAAAAAAAATAAAAAGAAAATGATGAATATGTCAAAAAAATAAAATAAAATAAGTTTCTCATGTGATATGTGGTCTAGTTGTTGGGAAAATTTACAAATATGAATTTCAACTTTATTTGCAAAATCTCTCGAGAATTTGTAAAAATGGGCATAACTTTTGCATACTAACTCGGATGAAAAAGGTTTTTCAATCTTCCACGAGTGGGCATCGCACCAACTCGAATGGGCATAACTAGTGGTAGTAAGGTGTTGCCAATCTTCCAACTCTGTATGGGACAACATTGTGTGGAGGCTAAGGTCCCAGTTCCTACGTGAGAGCTCCGTGATGGATATTTCAGGATCCGAACAGGATGAGTACTGCGTTCGGAAAGAGAATGAGAGAGGCTCCTCTCGAACCCACCAATCCCGCCAAAAGCGAACAAACTGCCTATCACCCACAACAAATTTGACACGAGATTTAAAATCATCACGAACCCTAACTAGATGGCGCCAAAACTGCCCATCACTGTCTGAGAAATCATCGCGCACCCACTGATCATTTGTGAAAGCAGCTGCCACTATTCTGTTCTTCCTCCTAGAATGCAGAAAGAGGGTAGGGAATGCACTGCATAGGGGTGCCTATCCCAGCCACGTGCTTCACCAGAAACTTGTGGATCTCTCGTTGCCGATTTCTATTGTCGTGGCCTTTGCAAATAGCTCCTGATCCCGCTGGTCACATGGTGTGGTAAATTCCATCCACTGTCTCCTCGGTTGCTGCCAAACGAGCCACAGAGTAACCTCCGAAGCGCTGTGCCTAAGCGCTATGCTAAAGCGCTGTAAATCCAAGATGACGAGCCCTCCATTGGTGATCGGCGAGCACACTCTGCTCCAGACGATCTTGCATTTGCCTCTTGACAGTTCATCGTCCCGCGCCTAGAGTAACCTCCTACGTGCCTTGTCCAGTTCTTTTAAAATCTTCTTTCGCACCTTGAGTACCGTACGAGCAAAAGTGGACAAACCAGTGAGGACAACCCGCACGAGAACTCTATGGCCAGCCATGGTCATTAGCTTGCTCTTCCGTCCGGTGAGCCGCGATCTTACTCAGTCAATGATGAACTAGAGGTGCACCATGTGTAGTTTCCTCAACATGATCAGTAATCCCAAGTATGTTGCCGCGAACTCAACAATCTGACCTCAGAAATCCTATAGCACATCCGACAATAACAAGCCCGCACAGTTTACCGGGAGCACCGATGATTTCTTCTGATTTAGTTTGAACCCCATGGCCTCACCAAATGATCTGAGGCGTATCGACCTCCTCAGCTGGATTGGCAAAAATCACTGCACCGTGGGCATATAAACTGATTCTCATGCTCATGCCATGGCCAGGCAGGGGAGCAATTATCCAACGGCCGGTGGCAGCCTCCAGCACTCGGCAAATCGGGTTGATGGCCATGATAAACAACAAAGGGGAGAGAGGGTCGTGTTGCCGAAACCCGCGGCTGTGAAGTAAGCTTGGACCCTGCACCCCATTCAACAGGCAGGAGGAGGAAGTGGAGGAGAGCAACATTGCAATCCAGTCCCTCCATCGTGGGGAAGCCCATCCACTGCATTAGCTCAAACATGTACTCCCAAGATATCGAATCAAAAGCCTTCACAATGTCTTGTTTGAAGAGTAGCGCCCGCTTCTTCTCTCTGTGCAGCATTCTCACACAGCTTTGCACGTATTGATAACTGTCGTGGGTGCATTTCCCCTGGTGAAATGCGGTCCGCGCCGGTGAAGTTAGTCCCCCAGCGCCGAAGCTAGCCTGATCGATAGCACTTTGGAGATCAGCTTGGCAACTGAGTGGATCAGACTAATGGGCCTGAAGTGACTGATCTCAGTGGCCCCATCCTTCTTTGGCAAGAGCGCAATTAGCGCGGTGTTGATCTCAATGAAATTTTGCCCGGCCAGTTGATAGAACTTTTGGAAGACTGCCATGATGTCATCTTGAATGATTGACCAACATGATCTATAGAACCGTCCTGTGAAACCGTCAGGGCCCGGCACTTTTTCCATTGGGGAAGCGATGATTGCCGCCCAAACTTCAGTTGATCTAGTCCCAATTGAGCGTCCTTTGCCTTTGCTGGCACCGCCCCAGAGCTGCTATGAAATGTTTATGAATGATCTTCTCCTTTTCTGCATGTTCAAATACTTCCCTGTCGCCCACCTTGAGCGAGTGGACGAAATTCTTTCTCCTGCGTGACTTCATCTTCGCGTGGAACAGCTTCTTATATCTATCACTATCATATATGTCAAACTTCAGAATAAGTAAATAACTACTTAGGATACTCCTATTTTACTAAGTTTAGGGTACTATGAACAAAAACCGACATATGTTTTGCTCTATAAAATAGGTTGGAGAGAAACAAAATATTTTGAACATATGTCGGTTTCAGTTTCTCAAGGACCATTTGCTCTTGCTTTTAATTCCAAAAGCAATTCCAACCGGGCTTGGCCAAATTTTCAAGGCCAACATCTCTCTCCGCAGGCAGGCCCATAACCCAACTCCTTCTCTCTTCTTTTTTCTCTCCAACCTCACCGGCCTTGCCCATTGCAATCACGTGGCTGGCCACGCGCAGCAGAAACGGCAGCCTCGCGTGATTGCCGCCCTCCTTGATTACCTCGGGTTGCCAATTTCAACCCTAGTGCTACTGCTATCTCCTCCGTCCCAGACTCCCACTTCCCATTCCCCTCACCGAACCCTCAACTCCACCGATCCACCATGCCGCCGCCGCCGCCGGCGGCGGTACTATCGCTGCCGGACGAGCTCATCGAGGAGGTCTTCTTCCGCCTCCTGCCGGACGAGCCCGAGCACCTCGTGCGCGCCTCCCTCGCCTGCAAGCTCCTGCTGGGCCTCCTCACCGGACCTAGCTTCCGCCGTTGCTACCGCGACTTCCATGGAGCTCCCCCCATGTTGGGTTTCCTTTATTCCTGGCCACAATTCTCCCGCCAACGGTCGGAGGACCTCCTCGTCCCACAGTTCTTCCCCACCACAAAATTCGGCGCGCGTGTTCCAGACGATCCCTGGCCGGACTGGGGGGACTCCGAGTTGGCTGTGTTGGACTGCCACCACGGTCGCGTTCTCCTCGGGGACTATGATAAACCCATGCCGCTCATCGTTTGGGACCCCATGACAGGCAGCCGGACCAAGCTGGAAGCGCCCAAAGGATGCAATATGCCCATGAACGCCGAGCCCGGTGGAGCCGCCGTGCTCTGTGCCGTGGCAGGATGTGACCACCGCGGATGCCATCAAGGCCCCTTCCGGGTTGTCTTCTTCGGCATGAGCACGGATGGTGACGATAATTGTATTATACACGTGCGGGTGTCCTCGCCGGAGACTGGTGAGTGGAGCGAGCAGTGCCCTAGTTTTGATCTTGGCATGGATGCATTCATCTGGCCAGTGCCTCCTGTCCTCATCCAAGACGCACTTTACTTTATACATATTCTTGGTGAAGATGAACGCAAAGTAGGAATTCTCAAATACGACGTGGACTCTAATTGCTTATCGCGGATTGATGCGCCAGGGCCACTGCCGTGGCCTCCCAGTGACGATTCTACTATCCTCATGGCTATGGAGGATGGCAGTTTGGGTTTTGCACAAGTGGATAGCGTAACTTTCTATCTGTGGTCAAGCCAGATGGGCTCCGAGGGTGTTGCGTCATGGACTCGGCCTAGAGTCATCGATCTCAACAACCTTCTCCCCATCAAAAATCCTGATAAAGTTCTTAGACTGATTGGATCTGTGGAGGGCAGGGATATCATTTTCATCACCACAGACCTTGGCATCTACGAGATTAATCTTAAGTCGCTACAGTGGAAGAAGCTATGGAAGAGAAAAAATTTCCTTAGATTGATTCCGTACATGAGTTTCCACAATCCACAAGGTATATCTATATGTCCTTTCTTTTGTTATTTACTCTTAAGTAATAATATAGTACGTATTAGTTAGCCAAACAAACAAAATAATTGAATGGTTAATTAGACTGAAAGTTATATTTGATGTTTCATTTTGTGATAATATATCTGCTAGAGCAAACTTTCACTGATATCATGTACTACAATCGAATGTTATACCTTATTGGCAGTATAGTATCGTGTCTTCTCCTTTTGGAATCACGCCGACAAATCTATGTTTGCAGAAAGGGTGATCCCTTGTGATGCAGCTCATTGACGACGTAGGGTTGAATATGACTAAGGGCAGGAGGCCACAGTCATCAAGAGGAAAGATGACCAGTTGGAGGCGACAGGGTCTTCTGATGAATATGCAGTATCTGGCAGCTGGTTTGCTGCAATGGTGCTTGTTTTCTCATACTGTTGGTAGCTTTTGTCAGTTAGCTACAATTCCCCATGCGTTGTGGGTGAATGGATTGTTCTTGCACTGAACATCTAATTTCTTGCGGCCACAGTTCTGTGCCCATCTTAAAAAACTCTACATTATACAATTTTCCCTCGCAAGCTTAATTTGATCGAACATGTCTAAATTCATCTCGCACAAGAGGTATAAAACTCATGAGCAGATGATGAGGGCATGTCTAGAGCTAGTCGTAATGTGTATTTAATTAGTGCCTACATGCCAAATTTTGTTGTCACTGCAGTTCTGAATTGCATATGTTTTCTGCAACTCTACGAATTTGGGTCAGCCCCAGCTATACATTTTATCATTTGTTCTTTTCTAAGAATATATGGAACCTATTTGTGTAGTCTGACCTATCTCTCCTTGATTTTGATGTTGTTACTAGAACCGCCATAAATGGTCAGTATATAAATTTAGATGTTTATATGCTGGCTGGGTGCTCTAGTATTACTGTTCGAGAGGTTCATACTGCGGCAATAACTCTTGGCAGAGCATGGCCAAGCTGGCATATAACTAGATTTTTTACCTCCAAGTTCCTACCATAGTGGTACCAAATCTGTAGGTGTAGTTTGATTGTTTTGCGAGTTTTGTGGCATTGACTGTTGGCCCAGTCCCGCCGCCGAGTACTTTCCGGTGACTGGAGACGACCGACGACGAAGCAACAAAGCTCACTGAAGATCTCAACGAATTACTTTACGCCGAGATGTACCGCAGTACAAAGCTAATCTCCCAGAAATCGATCTATCTGGAGTGAGTACGTAGTACTAGTACATACGAGCACTTCTAGCCGGATCTCAACTTAATCTAGCTAGCTCACTTAGATAGCACAACACACAAGAATCGATTGGGATTGCCAAACGCACGTATCGTGCGTTTCTTTATTTCTTTTGGTTCTCACGGTACAAAGTTTACACGGGGGTTTACTTGTATATATAGCAGCTAGGCTAGTACCAGCAACAAACCGACTCGGCCACTAAAACTAGTCCTACCCGGCTACGTACATGCAAGACGTGATTAATTCCAACATTGACAGTGTTTTGCTTGTTATATATATGTCAAATTTCGTAGTATTAAGCAGGCTTAAAATACTCATATTAAGCAGATAACTATTCTGCGTACTTCTATTTTACTCAGTTTAGACTTTAGAGTACTCTGAAGTTAGTCTGTCTTGAGGAACCACGAAACCTTAAAGTGTTTGAAAGCCCCAACTTTTGAGTCCAGCTGGCTTGAGAAGCAACACATGCCACCTCAAGATTAATCTGAATCTGAACTAATACAATTTGGACCAGTTCTCACTCATCTTTGTGCGTCCATCCATGCTTATTCAGTTGGTCTCAGATAGAAAAAACTTTTTACTGAGCATGCCGCCGATAAAAACCCAAACTCTGGATTGGATCGATGAAACAACTTGAAACTAGATAGACTAAGACTAAAATCACTTGATCTTTACATGGACAATAGCTTCTTTTCTTTACTGTTGCATATGGTTCTATTTATTTACTTGGTCGAGCAAGCACCAAGAACACTGAGAAAGGATTCTGTATGAATTTCTTCAAAAGCATTCAGCATAGGCAGGTTAATCTGTGAACATGTTTTATTATTTTGGCCTGGAAAGCTGCTGCAAAAAAAGTTCACCATCAATAGTTTCAATCAAAGAGATAAAATTTATTTACATTCTTAACCACATCTTATCGGGATAAGCTCTCGTTGAGTATGAGAATTCCGAGGAAGCTGCCTGCAAGAATAGCATCTGGTACAATGGCTCTGTCGGATATAGATCTACTTTACTTAAATGATCTCTTATTAAGATGTACTGAATGTTTTATGATCCTTTGTATCCCACTTTATGTTGGTCATGAGTCATGATGGAAAGAAATTGCCCCCTCAAAAAGAAAAAGAGAAGACAGAAAGAAATCGCAGTGCGTGTGTGTTGTCGATTGTCATGAAATCTTTTTTAACCGTAAAATATTATTTGGAATTTTTTTTTCTCTTCCTATTCGTAAGCACATGTCTGCTGGTTGGGGAGTTTGAAAATGGTTTTTTAAGACCTGGACAAATGGTTTCTCCGGAATGTTGGCTCCTCCTATTCTTACATACATGTCAGTTCAGTTTCTCAACTCGCTGACCAGCCACTAGTGGAGTGTACTGGCACAAGGTATGGTGCCGGCTCGGATGATTTCGTTCTGACCGTTTCGAGACACCCTTTATGCAGTACCTCCTGGTTGAGTTGGCGACAGTATGCCGTCCTAAGAGTAAAGGGAGCTTGGGTGTGATTAACTCCAAAATCATGAATGTTGCGCTGCTTACCAAGTGGATCTAGAAGCTTTCCTAAAACAAGTCAGGGCTTTAGGCGGAGCTTCTAAAGGCAAAATACTTCCGCAATGGAACCTTTTTCCAGTCTAGTGTCCGGGGATCTCCGTTCTGGAATGGGATCCAGCGGTAAAACCTGCATTTGCCTTGGGGGCCAAATTCCAAGTGTGTAATGGCCGATCCACTAGTTTCTGGTTCGATTCTTGGATCGATGTTTAGCCCCTCTACCCACCCCAACCCCCTGCGCAGGTTGCATTCCGTTGGGAGCTCTCCCATGTGGAGTTGGGACGTGGCTCACGTTGTGCATAGAGTAGATGGGGTCACGCTAACAGACGAGCCAGACAAGGTGTCGTGGCACCTCGCCGCTTCGGGCAAGTTCTCCGTCAAATCGCTATATGCTAAACTTACTCAAGGGCCGGGCATAGATGCTGCTCGCACTACTCGGAAAGGGCTTATAGGTGAACCCCAATTAGTGGCGGGCACAGTTTAGCACCCGCCCGCCACTCCTAATTTGAAAATTTACCAATGGCGGGCGAAAAAACATGCCCGCCATAGGTATTAGCTTAGCAGTGGTGGGCGCGAGTTTGCACCCGTGCCACCGGTAGTAGCTGTCTAGATTTTCTGTGGGATAAATGTTACCAGTGGCGAGCTATGTTTTGTGGCCGTCGCTGGTACTTGAGTTAGTAGTGGCGAGCGACAATACGTGCCCTTCATTACTATCATTTGGTCCCACAACAAGTATGTACAAAAATAGCAGTGGCGGGCACAAAACATAGCTCACCACTGGTAACTCCAATAGCAGGGGCGGGCACAACGCGCGTGATGACAGTCATGACAGAAATAAATCACAAGGTATGTGTTAGTCGGTTGTCATGATCTCTTTTTGCCTGTAAATGTTTCTTTGGTATATTTTCTCTTCCTACATGTCAGTTGAGTTTCTCAACTAGCTAACCAACCACAAGGTTGTTCTGGGTCAGATGGTTTTGTTCCGACCGTCTTGTGTTGTGGTATTTCACCTGGACAGTTTCTGCACTAAAATGTATTCCCTGTCCCATAATGTAAGACGTTTCTTACATTATGGGGCGGAGGTACTTTGGTTCTGGACTTGTGGCTGTGTAAGTCCTGATATGTGCATGACATATATCGTCTCATTGTGGCCACTGCTGCGCAGTTAAGAACACAGGATAATGATCCATGGTCTGCAGTTATTCCAAAATCCAGCACGATTATATTTTTTCGTTGTATCATTTTACTAATGAACTATAGCTGTATTATAGTTTCAAAATATTCTAAACAGAATCACTCATATACAGAGAGCTACTAGTTTGTTTGTGATAGGACCTACTATAGTATTACTCTCAATCCAGGAAGGATTGTAGCAATGGAGTTACACGGCAAGAGGAGGAAAATGAACTGGCCAGATACACACGCAACACACGCACACAGCCGCCACCCGGTTCGCTTCTGATCCTCTAGAGACCCCTCACCTACTGCCGCTGCTGCTAAGTACCTCTCCCCCGACACACTATTCTTGGGCTCGAACATGGACGAGACCCACTGCTGCCTAGAGAACTTATGGTTGAGTCTCTTCTCTGTCCTGGGCCGGCTGGGCCTTGTATCCTCCTTCCTGTGCTATAGTTTTGTTGCTTGCCCCTTCGCCAGGTCGCTGACACTGTGGCCCAAGAGATGACGATGCTTCTCTATGCTGCTGGCCTTGTGAACCGAACTAGCACTACATGGCAGGTGCTATTTTCCTTATTTGCTGCTGCAACACGATGAAAAACCGCATATGATCTCCCAAGAGAGCCCAAATTCAGCGCAGAAGCAACTAACAATCCTATAACAAGGATAACACCAAAGCTTATATTGATGTATCCACTCCATAGATCAAACATTCGTGCAATCTTTAACAACAACGTAGCACCATCTTTGCCAGTCTTTTGTCACCAGATGCGTCTGTAGGTAGAGCACAATCATAACTAGTGTGTTTATAAAGCATAAAAAATATATAATATCAGCACAAGAGACCATTCTCAACCCTAACATATGTCAGCGTTTTGTTTTTAGTTTTGCAATTTGCCCATGCAATAAAACATATATAGCAATCATATTTCATGGCATCCCACACACTGAAACATTATATTCAAACCATTCTCAACATATATCACAAAGTCACAAAAACAAGTTCACAAGGACATAAGCACAATCACAGGTACAGAAAGTCCACAAGCACAAAGTTCATCCACATAACCCAGAGTTTACTACATATATTTCTTAAGGTTGGAATGGCACCACCATGAGGCATCATTCTGCTTCAGTAATTGCCCATTTCCAGGCACCACAATGGTATATTTTTTCGTGACATGCATTAAATATTTTCGTAGTTGAATCTTTTTTTTCTGTGTTGATTGTTAGTTGAATCTAGGCACAAGATACAAAGGAGGGTTCAATAACAAGGACGGAGATAGTAGCTACGAGGATGGATGGAGCACCACGAGGAAGGGAGTTGCCACCGGTGTCAAAGAGCGGGGACGCGAGCTGGACCGTCGACAAACGACACGAGCGACTGGAACAACGGCTGCGGCTTTGAGATTTGGGTTTGCCAGCTGGCGCACATGGTAGAGGGTCTTCAGATTGGGTATGTACTATGTACGACCCTGGTAGTATACGATTTTCCCATGAAAAAAAATCAGGAATCCAACACGCCGGTTGGTTGAACTTTTTTTTTTTTAGGGAAGTTTGTTGAATTACTTGACAGGTCGAGCAGGATCCTGTTATTAAGAGTCCACAAAAATCCTTCTCCGCCGCAGTACATATTACCAGAGGCAGAGGAGAAGGGCTCCAGGACGGGACGAGACGATCGATGGAGTTGCGAACTTGCGATCGGGCCGCCGCCTCACCTCTCTGCCACCGCAACCATAACACGGACTCATCGCCGTCCAACATCGATATCGGCCAGGATGAGGACATGATCAGCACGCTTCCCGACCACCTCCTCCTCGGAATCCTCGAACGCCTCCACCTGTGTGAGGCGCTCCGTGTCGGCGCCGCCTCCACGCGCTGGCGCCACCTCCCACACCAGCTCTCGCATCTAGAGCTCAGGGTCGACCAGTTCCATGGCGCCACGCCGGTCGAGATCATGGACGCGTTCACGGGCGCGGCACGGAGGTTGCTCTCCGTGTGTCCTCCTCCATGCCCCGCGTGCAGTCGTGCTATCAAGACCCTCGTCCTACACTTCTACATGTCGGACCCTCTCCAACTGAGCTCCATCGGCAGCGGCGTTGAGGACGTCGTCAGCCGCGGCGAGACCGAATGGCTCGAGTTTTATATATTACCGCCGGCCTCGAGCAACAGCAACACCACTCAGCTGCTCGCCGAGATGGGGCAGGCGCAGCGGTTCATGTCCTTCTCCCGTGCCTGCCCCGTCGCCTTCCGGTGGCTCACCAGGCTAACCCTCGAGAACCTAGCGTTTGGAGACGATGATGTCGCAGGCCTCATTAAAGCTTGTGATAAGCTCAAGCACCTCATCCTGATATCTTGCAGACTGGTTGATCTTCACTCCGCACTCAAGATCGACACGCCGTGCTCCGGGCTCCAGGAGCTTCAGTTCATTGACTTTGCTTGCACATGTATCGAGCTCATCTCCGTCCCCCAGCTAAGGGAAATATTGTGCTGGTCTTGGCCCTGCGAGAGCCTCCGCTGCGCTTCGGCCACGTTCCCCAACTTCTTGAAGCGAGCCTCCATTCACGCGCTAGGGTGTGGCAGACGCCATTTGCGTTGAGCGAGTGCTTGAGTGCCACGAATCTGTCGAGATTATATCTCAATTTTGGTTGCGAAATGGTAAGTTTATTTCTACACTCCACATGGATTCCTGTTCGCATCTACTCCCTCCGTCATAATGCAAGACGTTTTGTGACACTAGTAGTGTCAAAAAACGTCTTACACTACGGGGCGGAGGGAGTAGCACATACTATCATATTTCTTCGTAGTACCTACTAATTGTAGTTGTATGTTGTGTTCTTGCTTTTGCTGCAGATTTGGATCCAACTAGAACATTCAAAGCACCTCACTACGATATTCAGAAACCTGACCGATGTGTATCTTTACTGTATCTTTCCAGAGTGTGATTTGAACTGGACCATGTTCATCGTTGAAGCTGCACCTGCCCTACTGAATTTTACAGTAAGCTTCACCTTGAACTTAAATACTGGTATTGTTGGTTTCATTTCTTTTATAACATGATATGTAACTCCAATTGTTTCTACTTATTCTGTAACATGTGTTTATCTTCTGTGTGCATGCATGAAGTTGTTTCGAAATCAACATCCATGTGTTAAACCATCTGAGTATAGTTCCCAGAAGACCAACATGTTGTGGGAACCATCCAAGGACTGGAAGCACTTGAACTTGAAGTTACTGGTGATGGCAGGGTTCGAGGACGAAGACAAGGTGACAAACTATCTAAGGCTGTTCATGGAACGAGCCGTGGGCTTGAAGAGAATCGAGCTGCGTGGTAAACACCCTTGTGATGAGTGCAATGCCATGGACCTTGAACTTGAGTCCACAAGATCCCTTGTTGACAAAGCTAGCAGGTATCGGATTAGGGAGCGACTCACACATGAATTCTCTTTGTCTGTCAAGATAACAATATGTTGATTGTCAAGGAATTATAACAATCTCTTAAAATAAGTGCTCACGGCTGCTACTAGAGCGATGATTGCGCCTAGTCAGTTGTAATTTTTGGTTAGTTTTGGATATTGGTGGCGAGAAAAACATATGCGTAATATATTTAAACACTGCTTTAAAATGCCTACTGTATTGGATCTACGCACCTATTTTCAGAATTTTACTTTGGAAACCTGAAATGCTCGCATCCTAATGAATGTGAAGTTGGGAGAGCAATTCCAGTCAAGATGTGGAGTCCGTCAGGGTGACTCCAGGGCCGGGCCGCCTGGGGGAACCTATAACCCAGGGCCCTTTGACATAACATCAATAATAACCAATGTACATATTTATACATGAAATCTTACTATAGTAAACACTTTGAAGTGCATCAAAAAGAATGTTCATATGAAATATAGACATAACTTCCAGCGATGTGCACTCTCCTCTTGGTGACTCAGCCCCTAAACCTCTCGACGTGGGTAGTGTGCGGACCGGTGATGGGAAATCTTGGAGTCTAGAGATTAAACACCATGCATAGGTCTGGTCGCACGGTCGGAGTAGCATAAGGAGAATGGGGCTATCATTTTTTTCAAAAATAAAACAGCGGCCAAGATTTGATGGTTTATCAATCATGATTGTATGGTAAGTGTAATTTGCAAATATGTACCAGGAAAAGAAATCAACGATACCTCACACTGTCTTCAGAACTATGAGTCAGTCAAATGTCCACCTATTCAAAGCCTAGTTGTGATCTTCCTTGATAAAATCCAGAAAAGGAGATAATGTTGCCTCTGTCCATCCCTTTCTTATTTTGCTGCTGCCCTGCATTTTCGTGGACGCGGGGAAGAGCTGAACAGAACAGTCGATGAACTTGTTGTGTTGGGGCATGGTCACGTAGGATCTCAGTGCTTGCAGTGAGGCGGGGAAGAATGAACTGAGATTGCTTTACTGCAAATCGCCAGAATCAAGTGATCTCGACATTATTAGCGTATGCGTCGTTGGCGTTGTGCATCATCTACAACTACACATAGCTAATTGAGTTGCCAAACATCCGTGGAGGCGGCCGGGTTTGTCCCCGGACGGTGATCGGTCGTACCTCATATTTCACCTCCCACAACCATACTACCCATTTCATGATTTGTATTTTCATACAAAAGCATGCAACAGAACGTTCTACGTACGTACCACTATCAATTACTACTCGTCCTCCTTTTCTGAGATGTTGATGAAGTTTGTGACAGAGCTAGACACCGGCCTCATGGTCATTCATGGCCGGACGCAAAGGCGGTTCCTCCTCATCGTCTTCCTCGTCGGCAAAGAGCACCTCCAGTGCCATGTCCACCTCCCAGCGGAAGCAGCGGTTGGCCTCCACCTCCATCTCCAATTCGATGGAGTCGAGGATAGCTTGCTACTTAACGGCCTCTTTGACTTGGGTGAGCTCTAACTCTGCTAGCGCGTCGGCCATGGCGAAACCCGTAGCCGGAGGCGCCAGATCATCCTATCCTTTGGCCTCTCCCCCCTCCTCGGGCCCCGCCTCTTCCTCCTACTCCCGCAACTCTTGCTCCTCCTCCCCAGCTCCGGCGAGTCTGGAGGCAGGCAGGTTGCGATTTGAGCTTCGCGCCTGGCCTGGATCTCCTCTAGCAGCTGCAACCGCAGCTACAAAGTGAGCATGGCATAGGTGATGATCCATTGTCGGGCCATGGCTACCGGCTGGCGGGAATTTTGAAGGTGATGGCGCAGAGGGGCGGGAAAGGGTAGAAATGGGAACGGGCTAGGGTTGGGCTGCCGCTGTCCGGCTTAAATAGCCAGATTTGATCCCTTAGGCAGCACGCCCGAGCAGCGCCACGGTGCCATGAATGCATCCTCACCTCCCTCACCGAAAATCGGTGGAGGTGCTTGTCAAGTCGATGGGTTTCTGTGCGTGTCCCTACGGCTAATTCGACGTGGCGGGCGCGTCCAGTCGTCCTCATTTTTGCCCCACATATGGGTTGAATATGGGGGGTATCGTTCAACCCGGGCATATGGACGGGGTGTGCCCGGGTCTAGTTGGGTGGCAAAACCTTGACCGTGCAGTGACTACGCAGGCCACCCGGGCATTTGCGGTGGATATGGGGCGCCCGGTTGTAGATGTTTTTAGGGCTTTGGTAGTTGGCCTAGGCCCACTATAGCAGTCCAAGCATGCACCCCTTGTTGGGGCCCCTTGGTTTTGGGGGTTTTGGGGGCCCGAGGCAGCCGCCCCTCCCCCGTCAGGGCTAGGCCTGGGTGGCCCTCTCTCGACCTACCACTTGATCCTAGTTGCGGACCCGATCGAACGGCTATGTGGATAGTGCATTATGTTGATGACACGTTACTACTGCTCAAAGGGGAAAATGAACAGGCTGGTGTGATCAAGCACATACTCATCATTTTTTCGTACTTGAATGGCTTACACATCAATTTCAGCAAAAGCATCTTTGGTTCTATAAATATGAACCAAGAAGATATCACCGAGCCTGCTGCCCTTTAATTTGGAATGCCTAGTGTCAGACTTTACATGCACTTACCTAGGGTACCCTTTGTCTATACCACATGGCTTCTCATGCTTGTGATCCAAAAGGTGGATAAAGGGGCTGTTTGGTTCGTGCCCACGTCCGCCGAGCCAAATCGTGGGCACGCCAAAATATCGGCGAGCGATTTGGCCGCCCGTGTTTCACCCACAATTTGGCGTAGAAGCAGAGGAAAAGGGCTGCGTCGGGCTGGCGTGCCAATAACTTGGTGTCCATCCAAACGAGGGCCGAAGGCACAGTCAACGTCCAATATTTTGGTAAGGCAGGCAAAGGCTACCATCCAGAGGGCAGGCCTGGCGCAGTGGTGAAGTCCTCCCCACTTGTGCCAAGAGGTCCTGGGTTCGAACCCTTTTTAGGCAAAGGCTACCATCCAAGCAGCCCCAAAATATTATCTGGCAGGCTATCCACTTTTCTATCATGGGGAGGGCGCCTCATTCTGGAAAAATTGTTACTTCTGGGAAGGGAAGAAGGCCGTCGCTGGAGGGAAGTGTTTGGTTGCATGGAAGACTATTACCATGCCTAGCCGTGTGGTGGTCTGGGAATCAGGGACTACACGCACACAATCAAGCGTTACTTCTCGTGAACAACTTCGAAAGAAGAACGTATTGAGTTTAGAACTGATAACTTCTTGTGAACAACTTCAGACTTACTTCAATTCGCGATTTGCACAAAGCAGGTTAATATTGATTTCTCAAATACAAATAATTATGTTGTCACAGATCATCTGAGTAGAATGTCTCAAAGCAATATTTATATGAACTTCTTGAAAAGTCTGACCAATATTCTCTGTTTTTTCAGAAATCTATGGATATTAATGTGGGTAACAAATACCATGAGAACGTTCAAAGAAAAGCTGAAAAACTTCATAAAATATGTAAAAAATCTGCAATTATTTTCGTTTCTTGCAAACTGCGCACATTCATATGAGTGCGTGCACCTAAAACCTGAAGGCGCGGCTGAAACTGCCAAACCCCCTGCAAGAGCAACTGCTTCTGAACTGCACCTTTCATTGGCAGCCACTATTGCTGGTAACAATCAATTGAATCATGCACATTGTTGATGCAGGATACTTGCGGCAAGTGGCTCTTCAGTAGGGATACAATAGAATGATTGTGAATCCGACTATGCATGACCGAGGACGATCGGTGACAATGAATGCAGCAGTACGCAGGGAATGCTACCTTTGAACACTTTCTGAGGGCTGCTAATGTAAAGGGCTAAAACATCTCTACTGTTTTTTGGGTTGGGTTATCCTCTCAATTTTATCACCAACATTGGTAGACTATGTAACTGTTATGGCGCTGCTAGAAGGAAGGCGCGAGAAGGCCGGCCGGGGGCCTTTTTGCCCACGGCCGGGCAAGAGGGAAGGGATTTCCTTCTTAATTCTTGTCTGATTAGATTGATACATCTCCTTTCTTTATATAGAGAGGTTTACTTGACTCCCCATCAAGACTTGCTTGACCCCTAAGCAAGCGACCCTTATCTCTAATTAACCCTAAGACTAATGGGCCCATTAGGCCCATTACGTACTCTAACACTACACCTCACCTGGACATGCAGCTTGTCCTCGAGCTGCAGCCTAACCAACTTATAACCATGACTCGACACAACACAAACCTAACGCCTAAAAACAAGCCTTTTACATCTCGGCTTGTTTTATTATTCTCAACCTAAAATGGACTGAGACGCTTTATTTTGGACCCTTTAACAAAAAGTGGACACCATCCGCACGTCGGACGTGCACGTGTATAGCCACCTGGATCCTATGGACACCACCTGGACCAAAGGAGTGCATGTGTATGGCCACCTGGAAGTGGTCGCAAGAGCGACCAGCAGAGGCGCCCTCGCGGCGGTCGGCGGCGGAAAGCAGTGGTGCTACGCGGTGCGCTCCTGTCGGTGACACCCTGCCTTCTCCCCGCCGGACGGCTGTTGGTCCGCACCGCATAGGGAAGAGTGGAGGGCTTGCGATTGAGAATGACAAGGAGGGGTGCGCCCCCCAACCGCCGATGTCGCAGACTTTGAGGTCGCTGCCCGCGGGAAAAACAACATGCCAGCCGCCCGTGGGGAAACCGCATGCCCAAGATCCTCGACGCAGCGGACGAGATCGAGATCCTTTGCGCAGCGAAGGGCAACTTGGAGGAGTGGCAGCTGCAGACCACGCATCTCTCGCACACGCCGATGCGCTAGGAGGCCGCGCGTAGCAGCCTGCAGCCTCACCACCGCCGACACGTGGCGGGTAGCGATCCAAGACGAAAGCGGTGACGGCGACGGCATGGACTTGATCTGCTGGATGTGGACGCCCTGGGATGGCGGCGGCACTAATGGGAACGAGGTCGTCGCACTCCCGTGGTAGGGCATCCCATACTGTGCGACGGAGCTGACTGGTGGTGGCTGCTGCAGCTGCAGCGGCTGCTGCGCTGTCACACCGGGCAGCGGCAACGGCTGCTGCGTCGGAGCGCCGGGCGCGGCGGAGGCCGCCAGGAGCGGCGGCTGCCACTGCAGCCAGGGCTGGGCGATGGTGGCGATGGATGGCAGCTGCAGCGGCCTGGCGAGCATGGTGAAGGCCGCCTGGTGCGGCGGCAGCCACGGCAGCCACGATGGCGCGGGGGTGGCGATGGGCGGCGCAACCGGGTGCGGCCCGTAGGACCCGGCCAAGAACAGGTGGATCTCCTGGACCGCCTGGGTTAGGTCCCGCAGCACCCCGGACACCTCCTCCCAGGTTAGGACGGCGGGGGCGGGCGCGACAGAGGATCCCGACGCGGGCAGGAGCGGGGCGACGGTCGTGGTGGTCGCCGGAGGCGACAAGGTGACCGGCAGCGGAAGAGACGGTCTTGGCGGCGGTGAAGACATGATCGAACCGAAGCTAGCTGATACCAAATTGTTATGGTGTTGCTAGAAGGAGGGCGCGAGAGGGCCGGCCGAGGGCCTTTTTGCCCACGGCCGGGCAAGAGGGAAGGGATTTCCTTCTTAATTCTTGCCTGATTAGATTGATACATCTCCTCTTTTTATATAGAGAGGTTTACTTGACTCCCAAACAAGACTTACTTGACCCCTAAGCAAGCGACCCTTATCTTTAATTAACCCTAAGACTAATGGGCCCATTAGGCCCATTAGGTACTCTAACAGTAACAAAAACGATGGAATAAAGATTGTGTTCCTGCTGGGGAATTTTTCGTAGTCCCTCTGAGAGAGAAAAAATACTACAGCGTAAACTCTCATATGTGATTCTATAAGACCGACTCGTTTCTTCATACATCCTTTTTATGCAAATATATGTTAGACCAAACTGTAGATTATTGTCAAATGCATGCTATCCTGTTCTACTGCCAGCCATTATCCAGAGTAATGTGATAAGCTTCCAGTCAGATATAGAATAGCATAACTTAATTAATTTGAACGCTTTTCAGTCAGTCACATTCCAAACAGAGAACACCTCAAGAATTTGAATGACACCCGGATTTCTCAGTACATGAAAAGTTTTCTCGGCAAAAAGAGAACGCCTCAAGAATTTGTCAGTACATGCACAAATATTTGGCAATTACTCGGTATAAACTGGAAGATAAAGCATGCAGCCAGATTACAGTACACACATAATTTAGCTACACTGCAAGGTCCACATCAAACAAGTAGTCTCAGGCTATCAATAATAGAAATTAGAATCACAACTGGGTGCGACTCACACAGTCATTGCTCTAGCTGCTCCAAGCCTGCGAGCGTTATGAGACTACTAGCATTCCTTGACCATATCCGTCAAAAGATAATTATCTCCACTGATGAGGATGATCCATGTGTGAGTCGCTCCATAATCCGACGCCTGCTAGCTTCACCCACCTTGGATGCTTTACCCAGCTTGGACCTTTCAAGGTCAGTGGCATTGCAATCCTCGCATGGGTATTCACCATGCAGCACAATACTGTTCAAGCCCACAGCCCGTCCCATGACAAGCCTTATATAGTTTGTCACCTTATCTTCATCCTCACACCCAAAGATCAGCAGCACCTTCAAGTTCAGGTGCTTCAAATCCTTGGATGGCTTCCACACCACATTGGTCTTCTCGGCACTGTTCTCGAGCGTCATGATACAAGAATGTCGAGATAACTTCAAGCAAGGACATATAAAGTAAATAACACATGTTAATGAAAACTTGCCACCAACCCATGAAGGACAACGTGACAACAATTGCAATTTTAAAATGTAAGTTTAGGCCCTTATCAAGTTTTGGAGGAATTTGCAAGAAATAAATCATAGGTAAAGTAACATAATTGAGTATGCTCCGGGGTTCTTATGAAATTACAACTATATTCCTAGTATTTCTTTTGACCAAAATACTATGTAATAAACAATTTTAATCAAGAGGGCTGTGTGCATCACTTGGTCTAATAAACAAGCCCATCCCACCTTAGAGAAGCTTGATAGAACTCTAATGAGTGAAGAATGGGAAGATCTTTTTCCTTTGGTAACTGTGAGGAAACTGGTCAGAGATGTCTCTGATCATAACCCTTTCCTTTTAGCTACTAATAGTAGCCCTCCTCAAGCTCCTAAACCTAGAGAGATTCGCTTTGAAATGAGTTGGATGAAAAACGAGGAGTTCCTTCCTTCAGTGGAGAAAATCTGGAACAAACCTGTCAATTCATCTGATCCTATTGATGTGTTGAACATCAAACTCAAACGTTTTATAAAGTTCTTTAAAGGCTGGGGTTCTAATAAATTTGGATATAAGAAGAAGAGAAAAAGCAGATATTAAGAATGAGTTGGCTGATTTAGAACATCAAGAACATGATTCATTAGATCCAGACTTGTTGACTACAGGGCATCTCTTCTTGATGAACATGTTTTGGCTCCAACAGTCCCATGTGACATGGCTGCTGAAAGGAGACCAGGACACCTCTTTTTTCCATAGGATTGCCAATGGAAAAAAGAAGAAAAACACTATTCATTCTTTTACTTGTGGGGATACGGTGATTGAGGGGATTGATGATCTTCTTAAGCATGCTACAGCCTATCACAAGGACTTGTTTGGGCCTGCAACTGGAAATCTTTTCCACCTTGACCCTGACACATGGAGTGAGGACGAGAAACGAACCCGTGAGGATAATCTGTTCTTGACTAGGCCGTTTAGTGAAGAGGAGGTCAAAAGTGCCCTATTTGCTATGGATAGCAATCGAACACCGGGCCCTGACAACATCCCAGCAGAATTCTACCGATTCTGTTGGGACATAGCTAAGCATGATCTCATGAATTTGTTTAAAGCATTTCATGATGGAACTCTGGATGTGGAGAGGCTTAATTACGGTGTCATTACTCTTATCCCCAAGCTCAATGGAGCAAAACAAATCCAGGAATTTAGCGCCATCTGTCTTCTCCGCTGTCCTTTCAAACTGATTACCAAGGTTCTTGACAATCAGGTGGCGTGATATACTGATGTGCTCATCAGTCACCATCAAAATGCATTTATTAAGAAGCGTAATATCATGGATGGGATTTTCGCCCTACATGAAATTCTGCATCATTCACACATCAAGAAGAAAACTGGAATAGTGCTCAAACTTTATTTTGAAAAAAGCATATGACAAAGTCAACTGGGAATTCCTACTTGAATGTCATAGACTTGGGGGCTTTGACGAGAAGTTGTGCAGTTGGATCAGTTGGATCGAGAAGATCCTTCATAACTGTTAGTGTGAAAATCAATAACCCGATTGGTCCATACTTCCAAAGCGACAAAGGGGTGCGCCAGGGCAACCCCATGTCCCCACTCCTCTTTAACTTGGCCGCTGAGTGCTTAATGAAGATGGTTTTGAATGCTCAGAAAAATAACCTGATTACAGGTTTGGCCTCGGGTCTCATTCCAAATGGGGTTGCAATTTTGCAATACACGGACAACACGGTGTTATGTATAGAGGATGACATAGATAAAGCGGTGAATCTTAAACTCCTCCTATACATGTTTGAACTTATGTCCGGATTGAAAATCAACTTCCTCAAAAGCGAAGTATTGAAAATCAACTGGAGATGATCTCATCCTTCATAAATACGCTGATCTTTTTTGTTGTCGGACCGGTCACTTTCCCATGAAATACCTGGGAGTCAGGGTGGACACGGTCCGAGCCGACGTTTGGACCGGCCGCCGGCGGTCCAGGCCAGACCGGACCGAGCAGCATGACGGTCCTGATTTCAGGGACCGGACCAGCGATGACGAAGCTCGGGCCGGACCGAGCGGACCGGCCAACGACCACCGGCGGCGACTTGCACGGGTGCGGCGGCGAGGTGTACGACATGCGCGGGTGCTGTGGTGAGGTGGGTGACATGCACGAGTGCCAGTGTCGAGGTCGACGAGGTGGACGACGTGTCGTGGGAAGAGCGTGTGCACCGCGGTTCTTTGCCATGTTGTTGATTAGCAGTTTTTCTTTTGCATGCAAGTAATATATCGTGTGCATGAGCCCACGATTTCTCGTGTGTGGGCCTTCCGTGATTAGCGGATCAAATCGGACGTGGAGTTAATCGTTTTGACTGAACAAAAGGATAGAAGCGGTATTTTTCCCCTAGGGCGGCGGCGCTATAGTTCCACCTTTTCCTCCGGAGAATCTACCGCCGGAGTCCACGTAAAACCTGCCCGATGGCCGGCGTGCCGGTTAAGGGGAGTCTACCTACACCTGCTAGCGACAGGCAGGTGTGGTACCTGTTGTTGGCCAAGGATGGATGGCGCCTGAAGCGGGGACTGTTAAAATTCAAGTTGACGGGGGAGTCTCAAGAAACGGAAGAAGAGGGGCGGCAGCTACCATCGGCAGGAATCATGAAGGACTTTTCCTGGGATCTTCGGCAATGGTATTTGATGAAATAATTGATCCATCAATGTTGGAAGCTTTAGCTTGCCGCGAGGCTCTTGCTCTAGCTCAGGATCTATATGCAGATCACATTGTTATTGCATGTGACTGTAAAACTGCCGTGGAAGAAATCAAGTCGGGGTCAGAAGGAAGATATAGCAATATCATCAAGGAGATACAAGCCCGGGCGAGACTTTTTGTTCGATGTGACTTCATCTTTGAAGGTCGAAAAGGAAATATAGATGCTCATAATTTAGCAAAGATTCTACTTCTTTAGACCAAGGGCGCCACGTGTGGCTGGGACTACCCATGATCCCTTTGTTATTCCTGTAAACCGAAACAATATGCAATAAAGTGAGGGAGAAGAGGAAGGAAGGTGAGGGCAAGCTCGGGGACACGGCGGTTCACCCAGGGGCTGCCCGTGGCCGCGGCGATGACTGCGTTTCTCGGTCCGCTCGGTTAAAGACCGGACCGGACCGACATTTTCTCAGGCCTGATTTGGCAAACCGGACCTTCCAATTTATCTAGCGGGCCAGGACCGAGCGGGCCGAAAAGCCCGCTCGGTACGTCCACCCTGACCTGGGTGTGCCGGTGAGCTACTCGTCGTTAAGAAACATTGACTGGGAGTTTGTGGCTGTCAGATACCTGAAAAGGTGTGATTCCTGGATAGGTAATTCTGCCTCCTCAGGGGGTAGACTAACTTTACTCAATTCCTCCTTGTCTTGCATTGCATACTACTACATATTAATCCTGAAGTAAAGCTCGATCCTGGAGCGGAAGGCTACCTGGCGCCTGCTTTTACTTTTGCTCTCTATCTCCAGAATTTACTATTGCCTCTGCATAGGCCCTTTAAAACTTGTCCTGTAGTTTTTGGGGGCTGAGACACTCCTGGATGTTGCAGTTTTTAGGTGTCTCCGGGTTTTCGCCCCATGGCAGACGTTTCTATTGTGAGCATTCCGCATAGGGTTTCCGAAGATGCTCTGAGCTCGCTTTTTCCCTTTCCCTTTTTAGACTCCTGGATTTGGTTGTATTTCCGTTATTTCATTATAATGGAAAGGGGAACATCCCAGTTCCAAAAAAAAAGTGCATCACTCGATGCAGAGACCATTGCTTTCCTCCTCGAAAAAAACATAGGATGGATTTTTGGAGAACTCTAACATGAGATACGATATGGAAATTTTTTTGGTCTTGCATGGACATTGCCTCGCTGCAAAATTGCAATACGTCTTCTGTGCACTACTTTGAGTATATGTGATAAGTTGGTGAGTGGTTGGAAATTAGATTAACTTGTTCCTATGTTTTTAATGCTGAATATCAGCAAAACATTACTCCCTCCGTCTCATAATGTAAGATGTTTTTTGATACTACAGTAGTGTTAAAACATTATGGGACGGAGGGAGTACATTGTAAAAATGTAAACATGCTAAGATGTGGGCTAAATTAAAAAGAAGGCTAATTAATACTTACTGCAATATTATGAAGGGCAGGTGCAGCTTCAAGGAAAAATAGTGTCCAGCTCAGATCACACTCATTGAAGAT
Organism: Triticum dicoccoides; assembly: GCF_002162155.2. Classification (NCBI taxonomy): domain Eukaryota; kingdom Viridiplantae; phylum Streptophyta; class Magnoliopsida; order Poales; family Poaceae; genus Triticum; species Triticum dicoccoides. Next base: position 711,631,779 of record NC_041389.1, on the reverse strand, counting down.
ACCCAAAAGAAACACAGAGGTGAGGTTTCTGAATATAGCAGTGAGCTGCTTCGGATGTTCTGGCTGAATCCAAATCTGCAGCAAGAACATAAATACACATCTGAAATTGGTAGAGAAGAACATATAGCATGTAGATGCAGAAGATATTTAAGATGTGCGTACAAATTAGCTTTACCATTTGGTGGAGAAAATCAAGATGCAATTTCGACAGGTTCGTTGCACTCTTTGACAGGCACTCGCTCAGCGTGAATGACGTGTGCCATGCCATGGCTTTAGAAAGGAGTCTTACAACGCGAAGTTCAGGAATGTAGCCGAAGCACACTGGAGGGTTCTTGAAGAGCCAATTTTGGCACCAAACTTGCCTAAGCTTGGGTGCAGAAATGAGCTCGATCTGTGTGCACCCAAAGCCAAAGAACTCGAGCTCCTGGATCCCAGAGCACGGCACGTCGATCTTGAGCGTGGAGCGTGGATCAATCAGTCTGCAGAGTCTCAGGGTGAGGTGCCTAAGCCTACCGCAAGCGCTAATGAGCTCGGTGATTGCTCAGAATCACAGCAACTGCATCACCGGGTACTAACTAGCTAAGATTGAATTCACTGAAGAGAGGGGCGCAGCGGAAGCGTGGGGAGCTGAGTACGTGCTCAGGGAGAGAAAAAAGGATGCCGTTCAAGCGGCGGGTGGCGTATGTGCGCCTGAAAAACACTTGTGTCTCTGTCCTTCTTCCTTCTCCTTCCTTCTTCTTCCTCTGGTGATCTAGTTCAGAGCGAGAGAAAGGTGCAGCGAGAGCGAGAGCGAGAGCAAGGGCATAGTCACGGCAACAACAATTCCGCGGGCGCCGCGGCGGAGGCGGACGGCTGGACAGCGGTGCGGCCTGCAGAGGGGCGCGCGCGGTGGCGCGCGCCGTCCGAGGGGCGGCCCCTCGCCCCGTCCTTCTCCGGCAGCAGGTTCTGGGCGCTGGAGGGGGTCGACTTCGACGTCGACGACGATGAGGTTAGCAGCCAGGTAAGTAATGGTGGTGGTGGTTCGCCGAGGCCCCGTGCGGGGTGCTCGGTGGGTGACTTTGTCGCCCGTGCGGAGGAGCTTGGGCGCTCCTTCATGGCCGGTCGACGGCGTGCCTTTGCTCCAGGTGGGCATGGCGGGCGTCGCGTGGCGCCACGGATCTGGCGTCCGCTGAAGGGGGTGGATGCGGGTCCTGAGGGCCGCTCGTGCGCCATGTCGGAGGTGGGTCGCCGAGAAATGGTGTTGGCGGGGCCTCCTCCGGTCCCGGTGTGTGCTCGCCGGAGCTGACAGGGGTCGGCGGCGGCGGCGGCAGGGCCGCCCGTGACGGGGAATCGCGGGTCCTGGCTAGGGTTTCCGGGGAGCCGACGGACGGGCTCGTTTCTCTGTTGGGCCAGGTTGTTTGGCCCAGCCTACCAGGATGTGGGCCGGGGGGGGGGGCATCGGCGGTCCAGCCCGTTTCCTTGCCAGTGGGGGTGCAGGGGCGCCCCTCTGTGCTTGGGCCTGCCCAGCCTGGCCCGGTGGCCTGCTGTGCGCCTGCGCTTCGGCCCGGGCCCAGCGCGGAGGAGACCGCGTGGCCGCCCGGTCCTACTAATAGGTGGCTGTGGGTGCCAAAGGGAACCCTAGATCTGTCGCTAGGGTTTCCCGCATCCCATTCTCAGGTGCGGTGCTTCGGGCACCTTGCCCGTCGTCTTCACCGTTCTGCCCCTCCCCCTCCTCTCTCCTGCTCATTCGCCACTGCTGTGAGGATGGGTTCCCGCCGCGGCGACAAGCCTCCCATGTCGCCTCCGATCCCAGCGGTGGATCGACTGTGCGAGCAAGATCTACGGGCGAAGGTGCTCTCCAAGGCGTCGGCGAAGCCCGCAGAGGACGGGGGCTGGGGGCCGCCGCCTCCATGGTGGCTTGCGGAGCAAGAACGGAAGTAGCAGGAGGAGCGCGAGCGCAAAACGAAGAAGAAGGATGAATACCGGCGCCGCGGGCTGGAACAGAAGAAAGAGCTCAAGAGGAAGGAGTCTCTGCTCCCTCCGGGCGGTGAGCGGAGCGGGGATCCGTTGGCCAAGAAGCAGAAGCAAAAGGGGGGCGGCACGGCGCTGCTGGCGCTGGCGGCCGGGCCCTCGGCTTCGAAGGGTTCGGCTGACGCTCCGATCCCCGTGGAGGAGGCCGACGGGCCGGAGTGCTTCAAGTGCGGCAGGGTGGGGCACTACCAAAATATGTGCCTCTTCAAGCCCCTGTGCGTCGTCTGCCACGAGGAAGGGCACGCGTCGGCGTACTGCCCCATGCGAGGGCGGCCTCTGTCGCTGCAGATCATGGGCAACGCCATCCCAGGAGAGGGATTCTTCTGCCTTCCATTCGTGGAGATGGAGGGCGAGGAGGTCCGTGCCCCGCTGGTGGCGGACGCGGCGATCATATTGGCGGCGCCCGGCAAGCTGTCTATCCCCATCTTGGAGGCGGAGCTCCCTCACCTCTTCGAAGGGGAGTGGGATTGGTAGGTGACGGCCATCGGCGTCGACCAGTTCTCGGTCGCCTTCCCCGACAAAGCCATGTTGCGGATGGCGACCCGCAGAGGCAAGCTCTACTTCTCACTCCACGACATCATGGCGGACATCAAGGAATCGCGCCCGGAGGAGCCCAAGGCCGAGATCATGCCGGACGTGTGGGTCAAGTTGTGGGGTGTGCCGCCCAAGCACCGTCGCGTGGACCGCCTCATGGCAGGGACGGTGATGATTGGGCGTCCAATGGAGGTGGATCAGGCGTCGCTGTTGGGGCTCGGCCCAGTGCGGATGTGCTTCGCGTGTCGATCCACGGCCAAGCTCAAGGGTTACGTCCAAGTGTGGTTCAACAGTGAGGGCTTCACCTTTCGTCTGGAGGCCGAGGCGGGTGACCTGCAGGGTGCGGCTCCCCCTCCCCCTCCACCAGCCAGCGTTGACAAGGGGTCGGATGACAAAGACAAGGACCACGACATGAGCATGGGGGATGACTCCATCGATACCGCGACTTGGGACAAGCTTGGTCTCAAGGACAAGGACGCACAGGCTGCGCCCCGGGCGGCGGGCGCTGCGAAAGACTAGGAGGAGCGTCAAGTGGTGGTGGGCAGCAACGAGATGGGCTTCAACCAGTATGGCTCCAACATGACGCTGGGCCTCGACATCGACAAGGGGGTCTCGACGTCCTGCGACTCGGAGGGTCACTCCATGCTAGTCTCCCTGGTGGCTACAGTGGTGGGCGAGCCTCGGGCTGTCACGGCGCGCTCACCCAAGGCGGCGACCGGCCTCGGCGATGGTGGGATGAGGCTCCACAAAAAGCCGGCGGGCCGCAAGACTCCCACGGTGGCGCCGGCGAGCCCTTCCTCGGTCCGTGCGGGCACGCCTGCCCCAAAGCGGCCGGTGGTGATGGCGCTGGCCTCCCTGGGGGTCTAGCTGGTGGCACCTCGTCGGTCATCTCCCCTCCTGCCTCTGATGCGCTTCGCGCGGAGGTGTCCAAGGTGGCGCCCATATCCACGGCCAAGCGTTCCAAGGCGGTGGTGGCGTCCCCGGCGACGCAAGAGCGGGCGAGCTCCCGTCCGAAGGGCGCCAAGGGCAACCTACCAGCCCTCCAACGAGCCCAACTCCTGCAGGCTCAGAAGAACCTGGAAACCGAAGGTAACCCCATGCCCCGCTTTACGATCTTTGATGAATATTCTGATGAGTGCTTGGGATGTATCTTAGCGGATAGTGGAGTAGTGATGTCTGACGAGGGGGAAGCGCGCGAAGTGCTTTCTCTTATTCGTGCTAAGGAAATCGCGCAGGCCGCGCTTGCTCAGGCAGCGTTGGCCCGCGTTGCACCAGCAGCAGAAGAAGCAGGGGCTTCTCTGGTGACTGTTGCGCGGCCCGATCAGGAGGACATATCAGCAGGGGCTGCGCCGTCCCCCTCCAACTGTCGTCCTGCCAAGACATGGCGGATGGCCAAAGCGGTTGCCGCTCGTGGTATTCGCCTCCGCAATCGCATCATCTAATACGTTTCATATTCTGGAACATCCGAGGCTTCGGCCACGCTGGGAGTCGGACCCAGTTAAAAGAATTCATTCGGAACGAAGAAATCGACGTAGTTGGCTTGCAGGAAACTATCAAGGCCGATTTCAACCATCGGGACCTGCTATCTGTCGACCCGTTGGAGCGTTTTGTTTGGCATTGGGTGCCGGCGGTTTCAAATAGAAAATTTCGAAAAAAACAAAGGTTTTGCCCAATGCATTGTTCATATGAATATACAAACATTTGCATATTCTACAATAATTAATATCACCAAAAAAAAATCTATGAACAGAAAAAAACCTAACTTTTCTAAAAATCTATCTTTTGCATATATGAAAACATTAATACACATATGAACAAAAAATACATATATGAACAAAAACATGCTCTGAACAATTTTTTTATACATTTTGAATATCTACATACACATAGCCACATACATACACATATACATTGAACAAAAAAAATTAAACTAATAAAAATGAAAAAAAAAACAGAGCCGGTGCGGCGCGGCAGCTCATAGCGGGGGCGGCTAGATGACGATGGCGACGGTGGGGGCAGCGAGGGCGCCGGCGCGCGGG
>NC_041389.1:711606232-711626790 GCF_002162155.2 Triticum dicoccoides | reverse complement strand
TGAATTTTTGCAAAGTGTTTGATTATATAGCAAAGCCATTGGTCCCGGTTCGTGAATCCAACCGGGACTAATGCACCCTTTAGTCCCGGTTGGTGGCACCAACCGGGACCAAAGGCCTCTTTTTCGGCAGCCCAAAGGGCGGGAAGCGGCGACCTTTGGTACCGGTTGGTGCCACCAACCGGGACCAATGCCCACCCTTTAGTCCCGGTTGGTGCCACCAACCGGGACCAAAGGCCCCTGTGCTGCCCGCGTCGGGGCCAAAGTTTAGTCCCACCTCGCTAGTTGAGAGGGGCGCGTAGTTGTTTATAAGCCCCACTACCGCACCCCTCTCGAGCTCCTCTCCACCGCAGTCTTTCGGGCCTACTTGCTATTGCTTTGCCTGATGGGCCTTCTGGGCCTACTACGGTCCTGAATCCTGGCCCATAGTAGGGTTTCATGTCGTATTCAGGCCGTGGGGGCCCAGTAGGAGGCATTTTTTTTGTTTTTTCGTTTTCTTTACTTATTCTTAATATTTTTATTTTTATTTCCAGTTTTTTTGTTTTGTTTTCTGCATTATTTATTTTCTTTTGTTTTTTGCTTTATTTTTTAATTGTTTTTGCTTTTAGTTTTAGGAAAATTATAAACTTTCTGTTAGTGCCATTAGTTTTCAAATTTGAAAACACTTTTTTGTTTTTTTGTTTTCTTTCTTGGTTTATTTATTTTATTTTGTTTCTACTTAGAACAAAATACTATTGTTGTTTTTTTGTTTTGTTTTCTTCTTTATTTATTTTCTTTTGTTTTTTGCTTTATTTTTCAATTCTTTTTGCTTTTAGTTTTAGGAAAATTATAAACTTTCTGTTAGTGCCATTAGTTTTCAAATTTGAAAACACTTTTTTGTTTTTTTGTTTTCTTTTTTGATTTATTTATTTTATTTTGTTTCTACTTACGACAAAATACTTATTGTTGCTATTTATAATTATTACGAGGGCCGAACCATAAGACATTAAAGCATTTCAAATGAACTCTGAAAAAGTTGAAAGTTGGCATGGTATCATAAATTGACCCACATAGCATATGCATGTACAAAACGGACAGTGGTATCATACTCGTCAGTTACAAAGTTGGCATGGTATCATCATAATAGTTGCGGGAGAAAGTCTTCACTTTTTCTTCGCTTGTGTCATTTGCTTATTGCGCCGTAACCATGGATAATCTTCATCGTTTATCAGGATATTGGGGTCAGCCTTGACTTTGAAGGGAGGAATTTCATGAAACTTTTCATAATCTTCAGACATGTCTGTCTTGTCCTCCACTCCCACGATGTCCCTTTTTCCTGAAAGAACTATGTGGCGCTTTGGCTCATCGTATGATGTATTCGCTTCCTTATCTTTTCTCTTTTTCGGTCTGGTAGACATGTCCTTCACATAGATAACCTGTGCCACATCATTGGCTAGGACGAACGGTTCGTCAGTGTACCCAAGATTTTTCAGATCCACTGTTGTCATTCCGTACTGTGGGTCTACTTGTACCCCGCCTCCTGACAGAGTGACCCATTTGCACTTAAACAAAGGGACCTTAAAATCATGTTCGTAGTCAAGTTCCCATATGTCCACTATGTAACCGTAATATGTGTCCTTTCCCCTCTCGGTTGTTGCATCAAAGCAGACACCGCTGTTTTGGTTGGTGCTCTTTTGATCTTGGTCAATCGTGTAAAATGTATTCCCGTGTATCTCATATCCTTTCCAAATCAATACAGTCAAAGATGGTCCCCTGGACAACAAGTACAGCTCATCACAAACAGTGTTGTCACCTCTGATACATGCTTCCAACCAACTGCTGAAAGTCCTGATGTGTTCACATGTAATCCAGTCGTCGCACTGCTCCGGGTGTTTGGAGCGCAGACTGTTCTTGTGTTCATCGACATACGGGGTCACCAAGGTAGAGTTCTGTAGAACTGTCTAGTGTGCTTGAGACGAAGAATATCCGTCCCTGCATATTATTGGGTCCCTTCCAAGCATGCCTTTTCCAGTCTGTCTCCCCTCATACCACGATTTAGGGAGACCTATCTTCTTAAGGCCAGGAATGAGGTCAACACAAAACCCAATGACATCCTCTGTTTGATGGCCCATGGAGATGCTTCCTTCTGGCCTAGCGTGGTTACGGACATATTTCTTTAGGACTCACATGAACCTCTCAAAGGGGTACATATTGTGTAGAAATATGGGGCCCAGAATGACAATCTCGTCAACTAGATGAACTAGGACGTGCGTCATGATATTGAAGAAGGATGGTGGGAACACCAGCTCGAAACTGACAAGACATTGCACCACATCACTCCTTAGCCTTGGTATGATTTCTGGATCGATCACCTTCTGAGAGATTGCATTGAGGAATGCACATAGCTTCACAATGGCTAATCGGACGTTTTCCGGTAGAAGCCCCCTCAATGCAACCGGAAGTAGTTGCGCATAATCACGTGGCAGTCATGAGACTTTAGGTTCTGAAACTTTTTCTCTGCCATATTTATTATTCCTTTTATATTAGACGAGAAGCTAGTCGGGACCTTCATACTAAGCAGGCATTCAAAGAAGATTTCCTTCTCTTCTTTGGTAAGAGCATAGCTGGCAGGACCTTCATACTGCTTTGGAGGTATGCCGTCTTTTTCGTGCAAACGTTGTAGGTCCTCCCGTGCCTCAGCTGTATCTTTTGTCTTCCCATACACGCCCAAGAAGCCTAGCAGGTTCACGCAAAGGTTCTTCATCACATGCATCACGTCGATCGAAGAGCGGACCTCTAGGTCTTTCCAGTAGGGTAGGTCCCAAAATATAGATTTCTTCTTCCACATGGGTGCGTGTCCCCCAGCGTCACTCGGAACAGCTAGTCCGTCGGGACCCTTTCCAAAGATTACGTGTAAATCATTGACCATAGCAAGTACGTGATCACCGGTATGCATGGCGGGCTTCTTCCGGTGTCTGCCTCGCCTTTGAAATGCTTGCCTTTCTTTCGACATTGATGGTTGGTCGGAAGAAATCGACGATGGCCCGGGTACACATTCTTCCTGCAGCTTGCCAGGTATATACTATCGGTGTTAAGTAAACAGTGCGTGCATGCGTGGTATCCCTTGTTTGTCCGTCCTGAAAGGTTACTGAGAGCGGGCCATTCGTTGATGGTCACGAACAGCAATGCCTTTAGGTTAAATTCCTCCTGTTCGTGCGCATCCCACGTACGTACACCGTTTCCATTCCACAGCTGTAAAAGTTCTTCAACTAATGGCCTTAGGTACACATCAATGTCGTTGCCGGGTTGCTTAGGGCCTTGGATGAGAACTGGCATCATAATGAACTTCCGCTTCATGCACATCCAAGGAGGAAGGTTATACATACATAGAGTCACGGGCCAGGTGCTGTGATTGCTGCTCTGCTCCCCGAAAGGATTAATGCCATCCACGCTTAAAGCAAACCATACGTTCCTTGGCTCACTTGCAAACTCATCCCAGTACTTTCTCTCGATTTTTCTCCACTGCGACCCGTCAGCGGGTGCTCTCAACTTCCCGTCTTTCTTACGGTCCTCACTGTGCCATCGCATCAACTTGGCATGCTCTCCGTTTCTGAACAGACGTTTCAACCGTGGTATTATAGGAGCATACCACATCACCTTCGCAGGAACCCTCTTCTTGGGGGGCTCGCCGTCAACATCACCAGGGTCATCTCGTCTGATCTTATACCGTAATGCACCGCATACCGGGCATGCGTTCAGATCCTTGTACGCACCGCGGAAGAGGATGCAGTCATTAGGGCATGCATGTATCTTATGCACCTCCAGTCCTAGAGGGCATACGACCTTCTTTGTTGCGTATGTACTATCGAGCAATTCGTTATCCTTTGGAAGCTTCTTCTTCAATATTTTCAGTAGCTTCTCAAATCCTTTGTCAGGCACATCATTCTCTGCCTTCCACTGCAGCAATTCCAGTACGGTACCGAGCTTTGTGTTTCCATCTTCGCAATTGGGGTACAACCCTTTTTTGTGGTCCTCTAACATGCGATCGAACTTCAGCTTCTTCTTCTGACTTTCGCATTGCGTCCTTGCATCGACAATGACCCGGCGGAGATCATCATCATCGGGCACATCGCCTGGTTCCTCTTGATCTTCAGCAGCTTCGCCCGTTGCAGCATCATCGTGCACATCGTCTGGTTCCTCTTGATGTTCAGTAGCATCACTGTATTCAGGGGGCACATAGTTGTCATCGTACTCTTCTTCTTCGCCGTCTTCCATCATAACCCCTATTTCTCCGTGCCTCGTCCAAACATTATAGTGTGGCATGAAACCCTTGTAAAGCAGGTGGGTGTGGAGGATTTTCCGGTCAGAGTAAGACTTCGTATTCCCACATATAGGGCATGGACAACTCATAAAACCATTCTGCTTGTTTGCCTCAGCCACTTCGAGAAAATCATGCACGCCCTTAATGTACTCGGAGGTGTGTCTTGAACCGTACATCCATTGCCGGTTCATCTGCGTGCATTACATATAATTAAGTGTGTCAAAAATCATTACAAAACATCATGAATAGATAACTAAGTGAACAAATTAATAGAAGTTCATCATCACATTAAAACCAAAGTACATACATAGTTCTCATCAAACAACATAAACCTCTGCAAAGCATCTAAATTAATTAAACCATACATTGAAACTATGTAAAACATTTCAATGCGAAAACAAATGCGATCATAATCGCAACCAATGTAACAACTGATCCAACGGCATAATGATACCAAGCCTCGGTATGAATGGCATATTTTCTAATCTTTCTAATCTTCAAGCGCATTGCATCCATCTTGATCTTGTGATCATCGACGACATCCGCAACATGCAACTCCAATATCATCTTCTCCTCCTCAATTTTTCTAATTTTTTCCTTCAACAAATTGTTTTCTTCTTCAACTAAATTTAACCTCTCGACAATAGGGTCGGTTGGAATTTACGGTTCAACAACCTCCTAGATAAATAAAATCTATGTCACGTTGGTCGGCATAATTGTCATAAACAATAAATGAACCAATAGTTATGAAAAGATAATATATACCACATCCGAATCATAGACAGGACGAGGGTCGACGGGGGCGGATACCAAAACCATCGTACTATATAAGATGCAATAATAAAAGTAAGAAACGTATACAAGTATCTATATAAACATACAAGTAAGAATATTTTTTTCCTTTCAGAAAGAAGATAAGAACAAGAGGCTCACCATGGTGGTGCCGGCGACGAGATCGGCACGGGCGATCGAAGGTGGTGAAGACGGGGACGGGATGTGACGGACCGCTAAACCTAGACAAATATTGAGGAAAATGGAGCTTGGAGGTCGAGCTTGGAGAGGAGAAAACTTAAGTAGTGTGGCTCGGGCATGCCATCGAACACCTCGTGTGCATAGGAGGTGAGCTAGAGCACCACAAAGCTCTCCCCTCGCCGGCCACGAAAAATAGAGCACTGGGAGTGCTCTGCTCGCGGGCGAGGGGTATATATAGGCAACTAATTGGTCCCGGTTCGTGCCACGAATCGGGACTAAAGGGCAGCCTTTGGTCCCGGTTCAAGCCACCAAATGGACCAATGGTGGTGGGCCAGGAGCGAGGCGCATTGGTCCCGGTTCGTCCCACCAACCGGGACCAATAGGTCCAGTCGAACCGGGACCAATGGCCCACGTGGCCCGGCCGGCCCCCGGGGCTCACGAACCGGGTCCAATGCCCCCATTGGTCCCGGTTCTGGATTGAACCGGGACTAATGGGCTGACCCGTCCTGGACCATTGCCCCCTTTTCTACTAGTGTATGACTTGTTTGCAAATTTTTAGAATTATCAAATTCTAAAAGGAAAAAAAGATATGCTCAAATTTCAGTTTTTTTTTAATTTTTGTTAAATCTGGTTAAATTGTGGTCAAACTATGGTCAAACTAATTATTCAAGAAATATTAGTGTTAATAAATAATTATTTTAGTTTTTTGACTTTTGAGCAAACTATGGTCAAACTATGGTCAAACTGTGGTCAAACTATGGTCAAACTACTTATTCAAGAAATATTTCGGTTACTAAATAATAATTATTTTTTAGAATAATAGTTTCAAACTAAAACGGTGAAACATGTGACTTCATGCATAATATATATTCCTGAGGGTTAATAGGATTGACAGCTTACTATTGTCAGGTACACAACAGGTGCAAACTTGGAAACTAGGGGGAATAGAACTCGGAAGTTAAGCGTGCTTAGGCTGGAGTAGTAAGAGGATGGGTGACCGGTCAGGAAGTTAGACGATTTGGAATGATGAGGGGTTATTAAAGCAATGATGAGCGGTGATTAGAGACAAAATCATCAAATAATTCAGAAACTAGAAAAACGAAAAAAAATTCAAATTTTTTTCCGAAAAAATCAAAAAATTATCCTTTAGTACCGGTTGGTGCAGACCACCGCGTGGGCTCGTGCCACGTGGTGGGCCTTTGGCCTCGGTTCATGCAGAACCGGTACTAAAGGGGGGGGGCTTTAGTCCCCACCCTTTAGTGCCGGTTACAAAACTGGGACTAAAGGCCTTACGAACCAGTGCTATAGCCCGGTTCTACACTAGTGTGACAAGATAGATACCAGCGGCGTGCGGCTAGCCGGAGGCCACTAGTGTTGCCCTCCCACACCCGATGAGTACCAATCATATACTACTAGTGGGGTGTGGCGTAACCAAGGTTGTCAGAATCGTGATTTTGAATCGGATCGGAGCTCCAATGGTAGGATCGCAAATCGTAGAATCTTCAGTATCAGGATCATAGAAACGTAGATTCTATGAATTAAAATCGTAGAATCAGAGGGGTTAGTTTGGATCGTAAAGTCGTAGAATCGTATAACAGAATCGCGATTCTGACAACCTTGGGCATAACCGCATGCCACTGTTGGTAGTGGCTATTAGTGGCGTGCGGATTTCACGAATGCCACTAATGTAGTCCCCCATCCGAAGAGTGCCAATCATATACTATTAGTGGCATGTGGCAAAACAACACACCATCGATGGTAGTGGCTATTAGCGGCAATGCGGCTTTCTCCACTAGTGCAACCCCCACTTGAAGAGTGCCAACCGTATATTATTTGCATGTGGTGAAACTGCATGCCACTGATGGCAGTGGGTATTAGCGACATGTACCGCGAGGGCATGCCGCTAATATGTGAGCTTAATTATTGACACGAGCCCTCTTCTCTTCTTCCTCCCCCTCTCACTTCATTATCTTCTTCCTCTCCTCCTTCCTTCTTCCCACTACTGGCAAAGGGCTTATAGATGAATCCAAATGAGTGACAAGCGAGGAGGTGCACCCGCCACAACTATTTCTGAAAACAAGCAGTGGCGGATGCTAAAAGGAGCTTGCCACGCTATACAGGTAACAGTGGCGGGCACGGCTGGAGACCCTCCATAGATATGCAATTTGTAATTCCTCCACGGGTGACTAGCAGATGTGGCGGGCGAAGTTGCGTGCCCGCCACAGTTACCTTGCGCAGATGCGGCGAGCAACTACTATTTCCTGCTACTACTATATTTGGGTACCCGCGCGCCAAAAAATTTCAAATCTTTTCAGAGCACGGGTGGTGGGTTCTTACTGTCGCCTACCATAACTATATTTTGTCACGCTCGCGTCTACTGCGCATGTACTGTGGTGGCAGGCTCTTCCCTGCGCCCGTCACTGTTATACACGCCCGTATGCATCGCATCCTCACCCCCAACAGTTAGATCCCATTACCCCACATTTCTCCCTCTGTCTCGCCGTCGCCAGCGTCATGGGATCGTCCGTCGCCACCGGCGAGGTCACGGTCCACCACCTTGAATGGCGTCAAGGAGCCAATCTTCCCCGTTGCCCGTGTCGTCCGTCCCTGCCTCGAGGTTCATCGGTGTCATGGTGCAAAGCTACCTCAAACTACTTCCTGTGATCGTGCTCGTGCCTTCATTGTAGCCTATCATTGTTACTACAGTTGTTGATACCTTACCTGCAATCCTAAATGATTAGTATATATATGATGCTAGTTTATCATTTGGGGCCCTACATTCTTGTCCGTCTGCCATGCTATACTATCGGGCCGTGATCACTCGGGAGGTGATCACAGGTATGTACATACATACATATCATACATAATATTCAGATGGTGACTGAAGTCGGGTCAGCTCGTAGTGTACCCGCAAGTGATTCGGAGATGGGGGCTGAAGGGGCAGGTGGCTCCATCCAGTGATGGGCCTGGTTCCCGACAGCCCCCTGATGGTTACTTTGTGGCAGACCGACAGGGCAGGTTGCGACCACCTAGGACACAGGTGGGCCTGGCCCTGGTCGGCGTCCGCGGTTACTTCAAAGTAACATGCTTAACGAGATTTTGGTATTTGATCTCAGTCTGGCCACCGGCCTATACGCACTAACCAACTATGCGAGAACAGTTATGGGCACTCGACGTCGAGGTATCAGCCGAAGCCTTCTTGACGTCAGCGACTGTGCGGCGTGCGTCGGATTGGACTGGAATGCCTGCTCTTGTATTAGGGAGGCTAGGTCTGCTTCCGGCCGCCGAAACAATGTGCAGGTGTGCAATGGGCGATGGGCGCAGACCCCTGCGCACATAGGATTTAGACCGGCGTGCTGACCTGACCTCTCTGTTGTGCTTAGGTAGAGCTGCGAGGTGTTGATCTTCCGAGGCCGGGCATAACCCAGGAAAGTGTGTCCGGCCAGAGGGATCGAGCGTGTTGGAAAATGTGGTGCACCCTTGCAGGGAAGTTTATCTATTCGAATAGATGTGTCCCTCGGTAAAAGGACGACCCGGAGTTGTACCTCGACCTTATGACAACTAGAACCGAATACTTATAAAACATACCCAGACAAGTTCCAGAGACATCCCGGTGATCGCTTTCCCACAGGGCAATGAGAAGAGGATCGCTGGGTAGGATTATGTTATGCGATGATACTTGGTGAACTTACCATCTACTCTCTTCTACATGCTGCAAGATGGAGGCTTCCTGAAGCGTAGTCTTCGACATGACTAGCTATCCCCCTCTTATTCTGGCATTCTGCAGTTCAGTCCACCGATATTGCCCCTTTGCATAGATACCCATGCATATGTAGTGTAGATTCATGCTTGCGGGTACTTTGGATGAGTACTCACGGTTGCTTTGCTCCCTCCTTTCCCCCTTTTCCTCTTCTTCTCGTATGTCTCAACCAGATGTTGGAACCCAGGAGCCAGACGCCACCGTCGATGATGACCCCTACTACACCGTTGGGGCATACTTCTACGTGCAGGCCGCTGACGACCAGGAGTTGTTTAGGAGGATCACAGGCAGGAGGCATGTGCCTCTTTCGATCTATATCCTAGTTTGTGCTAGTCATCTTATGACACCTTATTTATCTTATGTTTGTACTCAGATATAGTTGCTTCCGCTGACTCGTTTATGTTTGAGCACTTGTATTCGAGCCCTCGAGGCCCCTGGCTTGTAATATGATGCTTGTATGACTTATTTTACTTTTAGAGTTGTGTTGTGATATCTTCCCATGAGTCTCTGATCTTGATCGTACACGTTTGCGTGCATGATAAGTGTACGATTGAATCGGGGGCGTCACACTAGAGTAGTGAGAGGATGGTTGACCGGCCGGGAAATTAGATGATTTGGAATGAGTGGTGTACACTTGAGCAGTTATGAGGGGTAATTGGAGACTAAATCGTCAAATAATTCAGAAAATTGAAATTCGAAAAATAAATTCAATTTTTCCGAAAATTCAAAAAAAACCTTTAGTCCTGATTGGTGTTACCAACCGGTACTAAAGGTCCCCCAGACCACCGCGCAGGCTCGTGCCACGTGGTGGGTCTTTGGCCCCGGTTCGTGTTGAACCGGGACTAAAGGGTGAACCAGTGCAGAACCGGGCTTTAGCGCTGGTTCGTAACGGCCTTTAGTGCCGGTTCGGCAACCGGCACTAAAGAGTGGGGACTAAAGGTTCCACCCCCCCTTTAGTACCGGTTTGTCACGAACCGGCGCTAAAGTGCCACCACGTGGCACGAGCCAGGCCCGGGTGCGTGTAGGACATTAGTACCGGTTGGTAACACCAACCGGTACTAAATGTTTGGGGGCGTTTTGGTTTTATTTTCCATTTAATTCTTTTTTGTTTGCTTGTATTTTACGATAATACAAATTGTACACGTTATGCATATATATAAATAGATTTTCTTGTACATAGAACCTCATATATATATAAATATATATCATCGAATGTCTCACAACGAACACCATTAATTATTCACACATACACGTATATACATATATAATTTCTGCTACATGTTGCCTTGGTGCCTTCGGAGCACGATGACAAGTGGTTCATGGGGGCGGTAGCGGGTAACAGTATTCTCGTTTGGGATCTATGACCTGAACGAGCAAAAATCCCTCTATTTCCTCTTGAAGTGCTAGTATGCGGTCCGCAGGTAGGAGCTGCTCCCGCACCTCTCTGAACTGTTAAGAAGGAGATCAATATGCATGTGTATTAGTTGTGTGACTAGATATCGATAATGGTGTGAATAGTGTTCTGACAAACGTACCCAGTCCTGTCTTTGAGATCTGCTCCTTTCGGACGTCATCATGCGAATGTTCTCGCAAACGTAGAATGCATACGGATCATTCCCCTGCGCCTGCTTCAGGGCCTTTACGAGAATGGAATTGAATCAGATAATGATTAATCAAGCATGATAACTAATTAATGGTATTGAAACAAGAATTAAAGGGATGGTAGCTAGCTAGCTAGCTAGTACTACTTAATTACTTACCTTTGGTCGATACCAAAACAACTTTTTTGCCCATTTGCCTGGAGTCACCTTGATGAACTTTGCTCAAGCCCTGCCTGCCGGCAAAGAAAATTAATAAAAGAGTTATTAAATAGTTCATATCAGGAAATGACGAACTAATAGGCCGAGATATAGTTAATAATGATTGAAATTACCTGTTGACTATCCCCTTCGCGATGGAGTAGTCTTTTTCTTCTTTAAGTAGTGAATCCAGTACTTTAACTGTTCCTTTGTCAACTATAATGTCTAATAAGATCCAGTTGAAACTGCATGCGCACACGTTTGCATGTCTTAATTAAGCGGGCATGTGCATAAAATTAATCAACTACCATAAACCGTATACACTTAATTATTAACATCTAGCTAGCTAGTAAGCAAAAACAGAATTTGTAGTACAAGACAGTGTGACTCACAGGAAGTTGTAAGGAAGTAGTATATCTTCATTGGTATTGAGGCGCGTGAAGAACTCTAGCATGTTTTCCTCTAAACTTGCTCGACAACTTGGAATATTCCATGTGTACTCATTAATGGTATTTGGGTCAATGAACCCAATGCCATAGCGTCCCGATTTTTTCATTTCATACATCTTCATCCTGCATATATAATACCATAGAAAACAATATAGTGAGGATAATTACATATAATGATTGATCAAAATGATCACTACAGCTTGCTTGAGACTTAAATTACAGAAAGAAATCACTTATAGACAATAGCAACTGACGATAGACTTGCCGAGTGCGTCTTGATTGTATAACTGAAATAGTTCTGAGTACTCAATGGGCAGAGTTTTCTCATTGAAGTAATGCTCCTCCTTGACATTCACCATGAGGGACACTCGATTGGAAATCTTGGTAATGTTCATGTACCATTGATGCAATTCATACATTCTCGTTGGGAGGTTCTTGACCTTGTCTGGATCGACCAAAGGTTGGCCCCGGACATATTTCCGTTTTATTTCCTCCTCTCTAAGCGTAGGCATGGGCTTGATTTCGAGGAGTTGTCCAGTAGTGATCTTGAGCATTTTAGCATGCATTATATACTCCTCGGTTATTACCACATCGCCCAGCTGGGGAACGTTAACGGTTTGCCCACAATAATATTGGGCGTGCGTACTCTCATGTGTTGTTGGCACAACAAGCGGAGGATCAATTGCGCCGCCTGTTCTCCCATCTAGGGAACGGTTTTCCCACATTTTTTTCCAGCTGCTTGTTGGCTCGAGCTCGAGCTCGCTTCCTTCTGTAGCCGTGCTCGATGTAGCTTCCTGATTTGGCACTCATAGTCTGAGTCAACAGGCTTGGGAGCTGGTGCTCTAGCCATACGAATGAAGTGCTCAATCGGTTCCTCATGCACTTTCTCTCTTGGCGGCGATGCCGGTTTCGGTCCAAAATGGGCGTCCACTTGGGCCTGCACTATGGCTGTGTTTTGCTCCTCGGTCATGTTGTAAGGCTTCTGAGGAAGAGGAGCCAGACTTGGACCATATTTATATCGCTTGCCTCCGCCTGTACTTCCTGTACTACCTCGACTCGTACCGGGCGACAGCAGCGAAGGAAAAAAGCAAAAGCACTGATGTAGTTAAACACTCGAGCTGCAGATGCATGTGGTGCATTATACATGGGAGGCGATGTTTTTATGGCTTGATTCCGTAGGATTCAAATGACACTTCTTATGACAGACTGATGTAATTAAGTTTCACCTTCTTAAGTCTGGCTACATTAAACCATCAAACTATATATAGAAAATAAATGTATTGTTATCATGGATCCCCTGTAATCTACGTAACAAGAACAGGGTATTAATTGGATGTTATGCATTGGACATTGCGGCATGATGATTGGTTCCTTGATGAAGATACAAAGGCATTCCGTTTCTTCAGGCATTGCACATTTATGTGGATCCAGTCTGTTGTATTTGGATATGTCATTATGTCCATTTTTAATTGTTGTAACTTCTCCATTCTACAATGTACTACACATGCCCTGTCTGTTTGTAATGCGCTAGCCCATATTCTTGCCATCCATTCTTAATCATCTACAAGCAATTATGTTTAGAATGGCATTCTTATATTATGTAAGCATTTAATTCATATAGAATTGAAATCACCTGGTTTGCTTTAGCATTTAAAAGAGGCAAAGATAACATGCTCCCTACGTGGGAAAAAGATTGGTATCTTGGTATTAGCTTTAAATGTGATCACTGATGCTTATTAGCTGTAGTTGTGGTTTCAGAAGTAGCATATGCTAGCAGTCATCATATATTGGCTAATTCCGATGAAGATCAGAAGAATTCCGATGAGAGGCATCATGCTGATTCTGATGTGGAAATGGATGATGCGAAGCCTCTAGAGGACTCTCAAAGGTGTTCTTTTTATTTGGTTCCTTAGTCGTGGCCTCATGAGGTCCCTTTCATCAGTCAAACCGAAGCACTTCATGTTAGCTTGCCTTCATTTTTTAACTATAATAATGCATCGTCTTAGCCGTTTATGCTCCATGGTTGAGTCGTACATATCCTTAATAGATGTACCACTACCTATGAGGGTTCTCAACTCAAATAATATAATATATGTATGTTTTATCGATGTGCAACTAATATATCCTAATGTTATAGCATATGCCCATATTAATGTACATGAGTGAGATTGAGGACCAAATATGATAGCTAAATATGCCGAAACAAGATAAGTGCGCATATGTCCGCCTAGGTGGCACCACCGGGTGGCGCCCCAGCCTCTAGTCATATACTATTAGTGGCATGTGGCAAAACAGCACACCATCGATGGTAGTGGCTATTAGCGGCAATGCGGCTTTCGCCACTAATGCAACCCCCACTCAAAGAGTTCCAACCATATATTATTTGCATGTGGTTAAACTGCATGCCACTGATGGCAGTGGGTATTAGTGACATGTATCGTGAGGAGGCCCCGCTAATATGTGATCTCAATTATTAACACGAGCCCTCTTCTCTTCTTCCTCCCCCTCTCACTTCATTATCTTCTTCCTCTCCTCCTTCCTTCTTCCCACTACTGGGAAAGGGTTTATAGATGAACCCAAATGAGTGACAGGCGAGGAGGGGCACCCGCCACACCTATTTTTGAAAACAAGCAGTGGCGGGTGCTAAAAGGAGCTTGCCACGGCTATACAGGTAACAGTGGCGGGCACGCCCGGAGACCCGTCATAGCTATGCAATTTCTAATTCCTTCAGGGGTGACTAGCAGGTGTGGCGGGCGAAGTTGCGTGCCCGCCATAGTTACCTTGCGCAATTGTGGCGAGCAGCTACTATTTCCCGCCATAGCTATATTTGGGTACCCACGCGCCAAAAAATTTCAAGTCTTTTCAGAGCACGGGTGGTGGGTTCTTGTTGTCGCCTGCCACAACTATATTTTGTCACGTTGGCGCCTACCGCGCATGTACTATGATGGCAGGCTCTTCCCTGCGCCCGTCACTGTTATACGTGCCCTTATGCATCGCATCCCCACCTGCAATAGTTAGATACCATTCCCCCACATTTTGTCTTCTGTCTCGCCATCGACAGCGTCGTGCATCGTTAGCTACCTTGTGACGCCCCCTATTTGACCATGCACTAATCATACACGCAAATATGTACGATCAAGATCAAGGACTCACGGGAAGTATGACAACACAACTCTAGACACAAATAAATTAATACAAGCTTTATATTACAAGCCAGGGGCTGCTACCTCTTGAGCTTGCGTTGGTTTTTCCTTGAAGAGGAAAGGGTGATGTAGCAAAGTAGCATAAGTATTTCCCTCAGTTTTGAGAACCAATGTATCAATTCAGTAGGATACGACGCACAAGTCACCGAATACCTGCACAAACAATCAAGAACTTGCAACCAACACGATAAAGGGGTTGTCAATCCCTTCATAGTCGCTCGCAAAAGTGAAATCTGATAGAGATAGATAAACGGTAAAATACATATTTTTGGTATTTTTGGTTTATAGATTGGAAATTAAGATTGCAAAATAGTATATAGGAAACTAGCAAGATGTAAACGATATTCAATAATACGGAAAAGAGACCCGGGGGTTATTGGTTTCACTAGTGGGTTCTCTCAAGATAGCATATATTACGGTGAGTGAACAAATTACCGCCGAGCAATTGATAGAAAAGCGCATAATTATGATGACATCTAAGGCAATGAACATGAACATAGGCATCACGTCCATGTCAAGTAGACCGACTCCTACCTGCATCTACTATTATTACTCCACACATCGACCGCTATCCAGCATGCATCTAGAATATTAAGTTCATAAAGAACGAAGTAACGCATTAAGCAAGATGACATGATGTAGAGGAATTAACTCAAGCAATATGATGAAAACCCCATGTTTTTATCCTCGATGGCAATAATACAATATGTGCCTTGTTGTCCCTACTATCATTGAAAAAGGACACCGCAAGATTGAACCCAATGCTAAGCACTTCTCTCATTACAAGAAAGATCAATCTAGTAGGCCAAACTAAACCGATAATTCGAAGAGACTTGCAAAGATATCAAATCATGCATATAAGAATTCAAAGAAGAACCAAATAATATTCATAGATAATCTTGTTCATAAATCCACAATTCATCAGTTCTTGGCAAACACACCGCAAAAGAGTATTACATCGAATAGATCTCCAAGAATATCGAGGAGAACTTGGTATTGAGAATCAAAGAGAGAGAAGAAGCCATCTAGCTAATAACTATCACTAGTGCAGAACCTGGCTTTAGCACCGGTTCGTAAGGGCATTTAGTGTCGGTTCTCCAACCATCACTAAAGGGTGAGGACTAAAGGTCCCCCCCTTTAGTACCGGTTCAGCATGAACCGCCACTAAAGTGCCACCACATGGCATGAGCCAGAGCCGGGTGCGGGGAGACCTTTAGTACCAGTTAGTAACACCAATCGGTACTAAATGTTTGGGGGATTTTGGTTTTATTTTTTATTTTTCATTTAGTGTTGTGTTTTCAATTTAATTTAGAGATTGTTTTTATATTATAATGAGTTGTTAAGTCGTTAGGTGAAAGTGCCGCAGAGTAGTTTCAACTGGATGCATGCATTGGATCCTAGCTAAGTGATCAAAGTATATATGTCATATCTATATTACTTGATCACTTATACTAGGTGAGCAAGTAATATGGATGCGGCATATACTCGATCACTTAGCTAGCTACGATCCATCCAGTTGAAACTAATCTGCGGTTTCTTTCATAAATGATATAATAACTCATCATATCATCATATTAATATAAAAACTATTGCCTCATATATCATCACCAACAAGTTACAATATACTAGCTAGCTAGCTAAAAATCATTATAGTCGTCATTACCACTATTTAATCATCATGGTCATTACCGCTATCTAATCACCATCAATACTAGCTTAAAGAAGAAACATTCACTTGTACCAGAAGGAAAGTTATCATCGAGTTCAACATGGTCATGATTATAAGCGTTCATATATAAGACCACAAAAGCAAATCACTCTTTGAGATTAAGTTCAGGACGAAGAACACGAACATGAGAGGACAAGTACTAGGAGCATGCTAATCACTCATGCTGCTCTCTCTCAGGTAAAATAACATAGAACATGTATAGCTCTCCTGATTCATCATATTGGAACATGCAGACGAACCTATCTCCTAATCATGGGCTGCACTTCTAATTGCTGCCCCCTAGTTCTTCTCTGCGATCGTGGACAATTTTGCTCCAGTCTTTCACTATTAAGCATTCCTCGCTATTAGAAATCCTGAATGCACTAAAGTGCATTGTAGGATGTCTGGGCCGTAAGCTAACCATTCTCATGCGACCTTTAGTCTCGATCCGCTGAGGCACAACATTCATCGGGAGTCCCTGTTGAAGAACACCGTATAGTAACATACTTAGCAATGAAGTTTAGGTTAAAAAATGATGTATGCAAAAGATGCACTGAGGGAAAATAGTAAAAAAATCTTACCATCTTTCCTAAATAGATTTGACCGTAGTTCAATACGATCACTATTGGTCGCACGTTTTGGGTACTAAGATTTTCAAATTCAGGAAAATAATTTCTCTTGACAGCATCAAGATCCTCAAGCCATGAAACATAATGACTTATCTCCTCGCAGTTTAGTTCATCCCCGGGACAGTGGACGGTCCTGTCTACCAAGCGCTGGACATGTTTGCTTGAATGGAAATAAGGTCTCAATAGAAATTACTTGTCAACTAGTTTTGAAAAAACAATATCGAAGACATAAATATGGTTAAGAAACTCACATAATGGTAGAACTGGAGGCGTCTGCACATTGACCCAAATGTCTCTATTGTCTTCAATATCATCTTCGGGACGAATATCAAAGGTGATAAACATATCAGGCTCAAATGCATAAGCCTTGTATAGTGCTTGCCAAGTTTTGCATTCAAAATGGATGTAGGTGTCTTGATTGTATAATTTAACATCCAAGGTATAACCATGCATGGTCTTCAAGTAAACTCTCTGTACCTCCATAGTTTGGTTAGGACTGAAACCTATCTTATCCAAGACAAAAATTCTTGCATGGCAGGGGATACGCTAGTAAAATAGTGAAAATTTAAAATAATAAGTTGAAGCAAATGAAGCATATATAAGTCATGCTTAATTATGAAAAAAGACTTGTCGTTGTGACTTACTGTATCCACTTTCAATGTCTCATCTAGCTTGATGTTGAAGCGTCTATAATCAACTAGAAAAAATTTGTCGCACAGGCCGCATTGGTCTTCACAGTTTTCGCACATAATGAAATTGTTTTCGTCGTCAGACGACAATTCCTATGTTCATAGGTGAAACATTAAACACTTATTAGTTATATTAATTCAACTAATTAAACTGGTTCTATTAATTCAACTAGCTAGTTCAACTAATTAATTCAACTAAGCACTTACTAAAAATATACCTAAATAAAGTAGCTCCTAATTCAACTAATTCAACTAACTAGTTCAACTAATTCAACTAATTCAACTAAATTAGTTCTATTAATTTTTTTTACTAAAAATAAGGTAGTACTAAAATTTTAATTAGATGATCAAATCTCATACCTAAATTTATTATATATCTAATTCATCTAACATTAATATAAATTCATCTATAACTAAAAGTATAAAAAACTAACTCATCTAACATTATCTAATTCATATATAATCTAACATTTTGACATTAAACATTTGTGTGTGTGTTTGTGTGTTTGTGTGTGTGCGTGTGTGCATTTGCACAGAGGCCGCCAGCGAGCGGCAGGGGGCTGGCCGGGGCAGCGACGGGGGCGGCGACGACGGCGACGGGGGCGGCGCACGGACGGGAGCGGCGCACAGACGGGGGCGGCGGCGACGGCGACGGGGGCGGTGATGGGGTCGACGAAAAGATGAAGATGATAACTGAAATTTTCGTAAGTGCTGCTTATATAGGGGAGCCTTTAGTACCGGTTGGAGACAGGAACTAGTACTAAAGGTCAAATTTGGCCAGGCCAAGCGGCGGAAAGCGACCCCCTTTAGTACCGGTTCGTGGCTCCACCCGGTACTAAAAACCCGCCCTTTAGTACCGGTTTGTGGCACGAACCGGTACTAAAGGGGGTGCGCTCCCGTTCCGCGGTGCACAATGTTTAGTCCCGCCTCGCCGAGCGAATGGCAGCCACACTGATTTATAAACCCAGCCGCTGCTGCTCCTTCGAGCTCCACGGGGGGCAGCCGCACCGTGTTGAGTGGCTTCGGGGTGGTCTGCAACCTCGTCTTCATCCCGTACTTTTCTCGGGCTCGCCGAACGTACAGAGGCATAGGTCAGCTTGCGGGAGGAGGAAGAAGAAAGAAGCAGAGAAGCGCAACGCAGAGGAGGGGAGTACTCGGGGATCACTCCTCCCTGGCTGCTGGGCTCCCGGGTTTGCATGGGCCGTGGGAAGGCACGGCTCAACAAGGACTGCTGCCCAGCCCGCTCCTAATTCGTTGAGTCGGTCTGTTTTGCTCTGTTTGCGTGGGGCTATGTTAGTTTTTGTACCACATCGGTTGCGGAGGAAAGAGCGCGAGGGGTGGCCCGGTATAAGATGGGGTGGTGGGCGAACAATTGAAGGCATCTTTGCGCTTGGGGCAATGACGCAGCTAGTGAGGTTATATCGAGGCGCCTCAATTGCTGGTTGAAAACTATTTCCAAACCCCCCTCTTTGGCCCTCCGGGGCCACTGAAAATTTCTGAAAGGGCTCCTTTCCTTTGGGGGAGGGTAAAGCCCAGAAATCTAACATACAAAGTACTTCTTCAGGCCACGGTTACATAGCTACGAGTCTACAAAGAAACCTCGGTGCCTCTGGTGTGGCGATGCCATTCTCCAAGGAAATTTGGCGTCTGGTTGCTAGTTGGGTGGGCTGCAGCACTAGCCATATGCGTCGGGACCTCAACTATTGTTTTGCTGGTCACATGGGAGATCTGGAATGAAAGAAACAACTGCATTCTTTGTGACAGCATGCAATCAGACAAAACATGAAACAATGGAGATTAGCCGGAGCAAAAATGATTGAGACCCTTTCGGGGATGTAATTGGGAGATAGCTCGTTAGGATCATACTTCCCTCCTTTTTTCTCCTTCTTTTCTCATTGTTATCAATTCCCATTGATCACTTGGTCAACAAGACAACAATGCTTCTGTCTGCTCCTTGCTAAATTAATGAACGCCAGCCATCAGCCGGATGTTTTTTTGGAACAAAGACGTTAGAAGCGTCCGATTTTAAATTAATAAAGCCTTCGACTACCTCAACTCCAAAAAGAGAGACCAAACTATGGAGGCTGCCGCGCGGTCAACAACGTGCTTCTGATCTTCTCCATGGTCTCCGTCATCCGCTCAGCATCTCAGTGCTTCCCCAACAGTGTCCACATCTGTAAAAAGAGATGGCATTTAAAGATAACATCGGCGAGGTGATTAGGGAACTTCTTTTCAATCGTCATTTTATTCCTAATAGACCACAAACCCCAAAGAAGCGCCCCTACGCATCGCCACACAACACGGCCACTAGATCCTTTCTGGGATTGAACTATCTGAAGCAAATCGGATCCCGACGCCGGACTTCAATTTTGATGGAATGCTTCCCTCACCTCACCGCACTCCAGGTGATCTAGCTAGCACACAATGGAAAAACACATGGTTCGTATCCTCGTGATTCCCACACACGATACACGTTCCATCGAAAGGACAGTTCCTTTTGGCAACATTATCCGCCGTCGGGAGTTATCAGCAGGATGTTTCAAAAAGAAAAGTATTTCTTCAGTTTTTGGTTCCATTGGCCTGACTTACGAAGGTTTATTTGGAAAACGGTTTGAAGGTCCTGATCGACGAAGGTTTGAAGGTCACGCGGTTACGTTTTCATTGCTGGTTGCTTCTCAAACTGGAATTAGTGCCTAGTTGCTTCTCGGATCCGCGGGTACTGAAAATGGTTGCTTCTCAAACTGGATACTGAAGATGGGTGCTTCTCAAACTGGAATTAGTGCTAATTGTTTCTTAGATCCGCGGGCACTACTGAAGATGAGTTTAGAAATTCTCAGGTCCGCTAGTAGTGTTGATGAAATTTTGAAGGACTTCAGAGCGAGATACAGATGCTGCCGTTGCATATAGAAATGCAAAGCAAACATGCAAGGGTACATAACTACATATACAGCGTCTCCGCTCCGCTCGTCCCCGCTGCGCCGCCGTTGAGGGCCCGGCCGGCGAAGCCGCGCCGCGCCCCGGGATGGCGGCGGCGGGGCAATTCCGTTCCCCC
>NC_041389.1:711596107-711605859 GCF_002162155.2 Triticum dicoccoides | reverse complement strand
TTCCCACCACGCCCCGCCCAGATCCGCCGCCGCTGCAGGGACGCCCATCTCTCCGCCGATTCTGCCGCACTGCCGCATGGGGGGCCGGCCAGCAAGGTCGTGCCGCGCCTCGGGAAGACGGCGGCAGGGCAGATCCGTCCCCTGCCCGCTCCCCCGCCCACCCCGCGTCAAGGAGTCAGGAGCCGGCGTAGGCGTGATGGGCGTGCCGGGCTGATCAGAGAACAAAGACGGCCCAGAGTCAGGAGGTGGCGCCACAGGTGCATGCATCGATCGTGCATGGACGCACGGATCGTGGCCATGCAATGAAGCGGCACGATCAACGTGCGCATGAGAGAGCGGCGGCGATGAAGATGGGGGAGCCTCCTCCAGAAGCTTCAAACGAGCCCCACGTCCAGTCCCTGCATCATGGTTAGGCAATAACACAAGAGAGTATGCAACATCATCAAATTGGTCAGAGGCAAGAGAGGATGAATGCATGGAAGGAGAGGCATCTGTGGACACAGGTAGGTTGGCAAAAGGAAAGACAAGCTCATCAAACACGACATCCCGATAAATGTAGACACAATTAGTGGGAACATGAAGACATTTGTAACTTTTATGAAGGGAACTATAGGCAAGAAAGACACACTTTTTGGACCTAAATTCCAGCTTGCGTTTGTTATAGGGTCAAAGATGCGGCCAGCAAGCACACCCAAATACTTTAAAGAAAGTATAATCAGGTTGTTCATTAAGGAGAAGTTCAATGGAAATCTTCATGTTGAGAACACTTGTGGGAGTACGATTGATAAGAAAACATGCAGTGGTAAAAGCATCACTCCAAAACCGGAAAGGAACCGAAGCATGGGCCAAAAGAGTGAGACCAGTCTCGACAATATGATGATGCTTACGTTCGACAGAACCATTCTGCTGATGAGTATGTGGACATGCTAAACGATGAGCGATCCCAAGCGACTGGAAGAAGGAATTGAGGTTGCGATACTCACCACCCCAGTCCGACTGAACATGAACGATTTTATGCTTGAGTAGACATTCAACATGTTTTTAAAACTGAACATTAATATCAAACGCATCAGACTTATGCTTAATAAGATAGAGCCAACTAAAGCGACTGTAAGCATCCACAAAACTGATATAATAGTTATGACCACTAACAGAAGTTTGGGCAGGGCCCCATACATCCGAAAAAACAAGTTCTAAAGGATGTTTCACCTCACGACTAGACTCCAAAAAAGGAAGCTGATGACTCTTCCCACAAGCATCACACACTGCTACATCATTATTGCTAGAGACGCTAGGAAGCTCATGACGACGCAAAACATGACGAACGATAGGTCTGGCAGGATGACCAAAAGACGAGCATGCCACTGTGACGACGAGACTCGAACTCCACTAAAAACCCGAGAGACTCCAAGATGCTCCAGACGGTAAAGGCCCTGGTAGAGACGCCCACTAAGAAGAACGTCCCTCGTGTCCCGATCCTTAATAAAAAGATCAAACGGGTGAAATTCACAAAACACATTATTGTCATAAGTGAGTTTAGGAACTGAAAGGAGATTACACGTCACAAGTGGTACTCTAAGAACATCACGAAGCTGAAGCCTCCTAGTGGCATGACTAGTAAGAAGGGATGCTTGACCAATATGAGAAATGTGCATACCTGCTCCATTGGCGATGTGGATCTTATCGGAGCCGTGATAGGGCTCACGAGGATGAAGCTTCCCCATCTCATTCGTAAGATGCTCCGTCGCCCCAGAGTCCATGTACCAGTGCGGATCAATGGAGTAAGACTGTGTGTGGCCCTGAGACTTCTGCGGCGCCGGGCGATCAGCCATGGCCACCTGACGCGCAGTGTTGCGTGTATCCTTGCCGTCGTTGCCGA
This sequence comes from Triticum dicoccoides, assembly GCF_002162155.2. Classification (NCBI taxonomy): domain Eukaryota; kingdom Viridiplantae; phylum Streptophyta; class Magnoliopsida; order Poales; family Poaceae; genus Triticum; species Triticum dicoccoides. The sequence continues at coordinate 711,603,980 of NC_041389.1, read as the reverse complement.
GACCAAGGAAACTCTTCTGGACGCGGCGATGGCACTTGGAGGCCCAATGCCCCTCAAGGCCACACAGCTGGCAGACCCGCCGACCCCCATAGCCAGGTAGAGTCAGAGTGGGGGTGGACGAGGCCGGAGGCAGCGGTGCAGGCCCCTTGCCCGAGGCGGATGACTGAGCACCACCGGAGGGGCGACCACCTCTGTAGGCCGCGTTAGCGGAGGAGGAGCCGCGGCTACGGTTGGCACGGCGCGCCTCAACGCGCTGCTCAGTGAGAAGAAGCCGAGAGTAGACCTCATGCGCCATCATGGGGGTCGTGTTGCCGCGCTCGTTAATGATCTCAACCAAACCATCATACTCTTCATCGAGGTCGTTGACGATGAAGGAGTTGAACTCGGAGTCGGTAAGCGGCTGTCCAATGGACGCCAACGTGTCAGCAAGAGCCTTGACCTTGTTGTAGAACTCAGTGGCCGTGGAGTCAAGCTTCTCACAGGCGCCAAGCTCACGACGGAGGGCACTAACACGGGCTTGCGACTAGGACGCAAAAGAGAGCCCAAGGATGGTCCAAGCCTCATGGGAAGTCTTCGCGAAGACGATGAGCCTAGCAACAGCCGGAGTGAGCGAACCCTGGATGGAGGAGAGGTTCACCTAGTCCTGCCCCATCCAGACACGGTGCGATGGGTTGTAAACCGGACCGTTCACGCTGTCCACCAGCGCGGGAGGGCAAGGAAATGTGACGTCGACGTTGCCAAGCAAGTAGTGGCTCCCAAGGAGCGGAAGAACCTGCGCACGCCAGAAAATATAATTGTCGGATGAGAGCTTGACGGTGATGAGGTTGCCAAAGTGGAACGGTGGAGGCAACGATCCCGTCGAAGCACCTGCCGGGGGCGCGTACGCCATGGGGGCAGGGACGGGCGGTGCGGGCGGCACCACGGGATTGGAACCCGCGGGCGCCGGCGGCGAGTATGCCCCGTAGAGGGAGGCAACCGGCGCTACCGGAGTGGATCCCGCCTGAGGCACGGATGCCATGAGGCCCGCCATGCTGGCCGACGAGGTGGCCTCGGGCGCGAAGGCCAGAGGCGCGATGACACCGGGCGATGGGGCGGATGAAGAGGCGCTCGACGTATGGATCGTCAGCACAAGTCCCGGCGATGAAGGAGCCGGAGAATTGTTGGAGAAGAAAGAGTCGACGGACCTGGTCCCGAGCTGAGGCGGCCGCATGGTCGCCGAGTCAAGCGGGAGAGAGAGGAGGGCAGCGAGCGAGGCCGGGAGAAACCCGGCGGAGGAGGAGCAGGAAGCGGCAGCTGACATGGCGGCGACGCGATCTAGTGGCGGCGGCGGCGCAATGTAGGGGCGGCGGCGGGATTAGGGTTTTGCGGAAGCGTAGGTCGTAATTAGGTCTGTTACCATGTAAGACAATGATTTGGGGGAACCAGCTCAACCCTCTAGGGATGGCTTATCTCATATATATAATGGGTGTGTTACAACTGGTACAATATACGTACACAAATACAGAAGCTATACATAGTCTAACACGCCTCAAAGCCTCCAATTTTGCCACATCCATTGCTCGTGGGTTCAGAGGTGGTGCCACCCTCTGACGGCAGATGCAGCCCCGCCAACCCCCTTCCGACGTGGTGGCTCCAACCGGTGTTGGCTTCCCCATCCTCTTCTCCAGATACGGGGGCTATGGGATTGCTCAGCCTCAGGCCAGGGAGAAATATATCCCTGCTCGGCTTGCCGATGCTGGCAGCGGCGGCGTCTGCGGATGCCGTTTCCTTCTTGGAGGCGTTGTCAAGGCTCTCGGCTGTGCCCCTCTTCGAGCTCAGGGGAAACCCTAGGTCTGGTTCCTCCGGACCGTATGGCGACGGCGTCTCGGTGTCGTGCTACTCCTTCTTGAAGGCGCGATCTTGCTCGCTCACGGTGTCCCTGGCTTTGGTTCTCGAGATGTTGGTGCTCTTGTTGGTTCGGCGTTGCCATTCTTGGGTTGGCTTGGTAGGTTTTAGCTGTGATGTATCCTTTGTTCGGGCCGAGCATCCCTCACCTTTCTGCTCCGGGCACCATGTTCACGTCTGTCTGCGTTTGTGTCATGTGTTATACCTCTATCTGTACTCATTCTATTCCTTATAGCAATGCAATGATACGCAAGCTTTGCGTGTTCTCAAAAAAAAACATATATAGCAACCTGGTAGTGGCCCAGTGCTAATGGGAACCGCGTCCTTTTACGCGGTGTACTCGCTGTCCAGAGTCCAGACGCGGTCTGCAGCGGTCAGTCAACTCGCCAGCAGCGAAAGCATGCAAAATAAATTCAGAGAAAAGAAAGGCCAACGCGTATGGTAGTCCCTCCCTGCAAGTGTCCCACTCGTCTAAAACATTTGTCGGGTCTCCCAAATTAAACGAGGTAAACTCCCCGCAACTGCCAGTCGTCTCCGGGTCCTGCATCTCGTGTGATGCCAACTCACCAGAAGTTCATCCGATCCTCGCTGAATCGAAATATAAAAAGAAAGGAAGCGACCCAAAGCACCACTGTCTCCTGCATTGGCGCCCCCACATAGGATTGCACTTCACTAGAACGGACAACTAGTGTTAGATCCACGTCCACCCCCGAGAGACCGAGATGCAGGCGCCGGCCGGTACCAATGCTCCGGCGTGCCGGTTCACCACCACGTGGTCGCATGGCGTCAGGATCCTGAGGTCGCACGCCTACGACTGGGCTGCGCTGCTCCTCCTGATCGGTGTCGAAGGCATCCTCAACGCCATCGAGCCGTTCCACCGGTTCGTCGGCGAAGGCATGATCGCGGACCTCAGATACCCCATGAAGAGCAACACCGTCCCGTTCTGGGCGGTCGCGGTGCGTGCGACCATCCCACATGTTTACTCTGTCATTCAAATTTGGAAGTACACATCTGCTGAGCTTGAAATTTACTTTAAGTTTTTTCATTCACGTAGATCGTTGCTATCATTGTACCTATGCTCATCTTCATCGCCATCTACATCTGGAGGAGGAATGCGTATGATTTGCACCACGCTATACTTGGTACATTACTTATTTATTCTCCCAAAGTTCTGAAAGAAAAATGCAGTGGTCAGAGAAACAAATCTCGATTACATGCTTTGGCTTCGTTCTGATGCAGGTATTCTGTTTTCTGTGTTGATCACCGGCGTCCTGACGGACGCGATCAAGGACGCCGTGGGCCGTCCGCGCCCCAACTTCTTCTGGCGCTGCTTCCCTGATGGAATCGCTGTAATGACACTCACTGGGACTACTCTGAATTTTACAGCTTACTCACAAAGTCTAAATGAACTTCAGATATCCCTTTATCTTGCACCCAAACTTAATTAGACTGGTCCCCTTGTTGTCCAGGTGTACGACAACATCACCACAGCAGTCATATGCCACGGCGACGCCAGCGTGATCAAAGAAGGCCACAAGAGCTTCCCAAGCGGTCACTCTTCCTGTATGACCCCGCTCACTTTACTAGATTTATTCTCCGTGTGCTCTGTACCATGTGCTCGATGTAATAAGCTTTTTGTTGTGCCGTGGCGCAGGGTCCTTCGCCGGTCTGGGGTTCCTGTCGTGGTACCTCGCCGGGAAGATCACCGTCTTCGACCGACGAGGGCACGTCGCCAAGCTGTGCGCGGTCATCCTGCCTCTCCTCGTGGCCGCGCTCATCGCCATCTCGCGGGTAGATGACTACTGGCACCATTGGCAGGACGTCTTCGCGGGCGGCATCCTTGGTCAGAAGCTCGCGCCTATTCTTTGTTATCTATGAACTCTTTTTTTTTACTATTCCTGTTTTTGCGGGAAATCTCCAAACTCTCTTTGTTGCTGACGAGGTTTGTCATGTCCGTGAAGGAATGGTGGTTGCGTCTGTTTGCTACCTGCAGTTCTTTCCACCACCCTCTGATGACAAAGGTATACTTCTTCTGGACTTTTGGTGCATCTGGAGTATTTCATATCAGGACTGAGGACTTTTAGTTACTCCCTCCGCTTCGGAATTACTTGTCACAAAAATGAATAAAAATTGATGTATCTACAACTAAAATACATCTAGATACATTCATTTCTTGGACGAGTAATTCCGAAAGGAGGGAGAGTACATGTTAAGGCCCTCTTTGGTGCATAGAAAAAATGAAGAATGAACGGAAAAATAAGAAGAAGAGAAAAAATTCCGTTGGCAGTACTATTCATCCATTTAGTTGAGCTTTTTAAAGAGCCTCCACCTTACCTCACCATGGAATCTTGATAACGTTCCAGTTAATTAATTGGTCTGAATAAGATGCATTCTGTCCACAAGTGTCATGCTTGATTGCATAGCCATACCAAGTAATTTAACATATGCACGTTTAGTAAACGTCTTAAACTAACATCTAAATGACAATGATTATTATGTTGTTTTTTCATACTTTAAAATTGCATATCTATCTTATATTTCTGATCAAATTGCATAGCCATATTTGTAGTGTTGCTCCACGAGTCTTTTGTATACCTTTGTTGACACAATATGTTTAACGAATACCTTTCTTGCACTTGGCACAAGTGTGCAATAAACTTGTTTAGCCATAGCATAAGTTACCTCTTACCTTCTACAAAGTAGTACATCATCCTAGCCATCAGAGGGTTTCAGCCTCCTTTTCAAAGAAGTTCTTAGCCATTAGATCAATATTAATGGACAACCCTTAATAATTTGAGAGCATTGTAAGATTTCTTGTTTAGTTGAAGTACTATACTTTGGTACACCCTCTCTATAAGGGTTTAAAAATCTCTATGTCAGTCTACAATGCAGATTAAAATGTACAACAACAACAACAACAACAAAGTATTCCAGTCCAAATAAATTGGTGTAGCTAAAGTTGAAACAATTAAGATCACGAAACCTAGTAATGGTTCTGGCACTTGGATAGCTAACTTCCACGCACGCTTGTCCATGGCTAGTTCTTTGGTGACATTCCGTCTCTTTACGAACTCCTCTCCTGTCAAGTTTGTTCTACCCCGGCCACTCTTGACATTATCAGCACGCTTAATCTTCTACTACACACGGAGCTTCTGGAGACCTGCATTATATATGTCCAAATCATCTCAGACGATGTTGTACAAGATGATCTAGTTGAAATAGAGCAGGAGAAGCCATCATGGAGACAATTGAGAGCTTCAAGGAAAGGCAAACATAAAGGGCGGAAGGGAAAATGGATGCGTGTATGTGGGTCTTGAAATCCCGCTGGTGGCAACGCAAATGGACTGGGGCGAGGTCCACCAGTGACTCCCCAATCAGGTTGCCAAGTAGCTGGAGTGACCCTTGTAGACCTCACCATGGTCTGTGATACCGTCTAATTTGCCCATACTAACTAATCAGGTTGCCAATAGTAGTTGTGCCCCTTTGTCCAGAACATCTCCAAAATTGTTGAAACTTGGAGGAGTGGTTATTGGCATGATCTAATATTTATAGGAAAAGGTTGGACATTTTTCTGGACCAGAAAGATGTCGCTTGGAATAAAAGCCAAAATTGGAAGAAGGAAGAGTGAGGTGAAGGTTTGCACTTGAGGAAGTGTTTTGATGGATTGATGAAGAAGCAAAACAAATGGAGATGAAGGAGGGGGGACCACACAAGATGACAACACCATACAAAATGCAACACAACAAGGATGCAAAAATGCAACATAAAAATATGATCATGATGTATGAATCATGAATATGGCAATGGCACAGCAAAATGATCATGGCATCCAACATAGTTTATAATTATGGTTGACAAATCTCATGCATTACATCTCAGTTGTTACCACTAACTAAAAAAATTGAGCCACAATATAGTCAAGCTGATTATGCCGTTATATTCGATGTGTTTGTGTGAATTCGAGACACTTCTTTTTGTGGGAAAATTTGAGGCACATCTTTTAAGAATTTGAGACACATCAAAATAGAAGAGTAATACTTATACCTAGTATGAACAATTAAAATACAATGAACACCAGGAAAATGCTAGCTATCCTTTAAGACATCGACCCCACAACGGATCCATGCTTATAGGAAAGTTATTGCACGATTCTAAAACAAAGGGAAATTTTAAAAAATGTTCTTTTTGCCATGCTCGAAAATCTGATGTTCGCTGGTTATCAAAGTCCACAACAAATTAGGTGTAGGCAATATGTTGATGAAATTCAATAAAAATGTTTGTTTATGGACAGCTACCCATGAGGGAAATAAATTCCAATGATGTTTATTCAAGAAATTGTTTTACAAAAGAATCAAGTAACATCTAAAAACACAAAATAAGGGAGAAATCGCATTACCTTGTCCTGTATGCAACATAAATATGTTGGAGAATCAACCTAATAAAAAATGTAGAAGACAAATACATGGCAGAAAATATCCCATGAAGCCATGGGTTTAAATAAGTCACTTGTTGCACAAGAAACATGTTGATATTGTTATTTAGCTTTCTTTTATCTTCCTTAAAACAAAATCAAGTGGCACGTATCAGTAACATGTTGTAGAAAAAGTTATGGAGTGAAGTGTAGAAGCCGCTACACCATGCTCGGGTGTAATAAAGCAAACCTCTTGGTTCAGTCAAATGGAGGAAATGTCTTTCGATGTCTGCTTAAAAGAAAAATACACTAATTTTACAATTTATTGGACTACCTATGAAGTACGAGATGAAGGTCTTTAGTGGGACGATAACATCCTAATTATATAGTTTTCATGTGATTTGACTTTAATTTGGTTGTCTTTATTACTATTCATATACATTTTTTTTTCCTACGCTTGAACATCCATGCTCACAAGATTGTGTTTTTAACTCCTCTGCTTTACACATGGATTCATATTCTATTTATGTGTCTTTCGTATGCCTATCTTTCCATAATCTTGTGACTAAAAAGGCCCTAATTGTTGTATAATCGTATTCCACAAATTCCAAATCTTAGATCATGAAGGAAAATAAGTTGACTAGAACCATATGTTTGGCTATATTCCGAAACAGACTACACCAATTTATTTTAATTTTGCAATTATGAAACTGCACTTTCCGTTGCTTTCTCTGACGATACAAGCTAATGTGTGCTTGCTGAATTTGATGTAACAAATAACCATAATCCACGCAATGTCTACAGGTTTCTGGCCTCATGCCCACTTCAGGGACATCAGCGAGAGGGAAGAGGAGAGCCGGAGGCGGCGCACTACTGAAATGAGCAACAGTGGCTCAACCGCAGTTGTCCCTCGGCAAGGTGAGACGGGGGCAAACACGAGCCGAACGTTGGAGGCGATGGAGTCCGGTACGTAGGACAGGGCGATGGCCCCATGTAACATGCATGTATGATCGGAAAAAAAAGTAACATGCATGTATTGTGGCCCGTGGATAGATCCGTTGTCACCTACCCTAAGCCTTGGAGATCTCAGCTTCCGAGTTCCAAAATGTAGGGTTGGAAGTGTCACTGAATATCTCTGTATATATAGTACTACTTTCTTAGAGTCCGGTGCGTAGGACAAGGCAATGGCCCTGTGTAACAATGTATTGTAGATCGATCACTTGGCATCTAAAAGCCATGGAGATCCAGCTTCCAAGTTCCAATGTGTAGGGTTAGAAATGTCACTGAATCTGTATGTATATACACATGTAATGTGGATCTATTCCGTTGGAGTCTAAGCCTCGGAGAATGGAGATCCAGCTTCCAACTTGTAATGTAGGGTTAGCGATTTCACTGTATCTCTCTCTATATATATACTGAATGCTCCCCATGTGTATAGCTCGTAGTGCTTTCTACAATTGCTACCAATCTCTCGGTCCTCCTCTGCGTATTTTTTTCTGAAGTATAAACCCACCTGGGAGCATTCTGATTAGTTAATTTGGCACCCTCAGTTGTGTTTGCTTTCCTTAATTTGGTACT
>NC_041389.1:711583362-711595568 GCF_002162155.2 Triticum dicoccoides | reverse complement strand
TACTGTATATTTTAGTAAAACAAGAGTTGGAGTATTTTGGAGACTAAGACTATATATAGCAAACAAGGGCGCTAATATACTCATCTAAAAGATCCATTCAACATATTACAGAGAATAGGGATTACTTTAGGGGCGGAACCCCAGCTTGGATCAACAAAGCAAGTCATAAGTCATAACGCATAACCATCTTGTGTCGAGGTGTTCTCGTGGGGAGTCATTTGGCGTAGTAGCAATGTCGGGGTTTGTGCATGTTGTGTATTTGGAGAGTTTGGCAGGCTGCGTGTGCGGTTGTGGGGTTTCATGTCATGGGAGTAGTTTGTTCGTGCTTTGTTTGTATTGGTTTTTGTCCGATTTTCCGTAAATTAACTGGGTAATTTTCTTCGTCTTAATTAATCAACGAGGCAAAACTTCATGCATGGTGAGGAGTGAATGATGGTTACTGAAGAGTAAAAGGTTAACACATACAATAGTAGTCTCTACTGCCCAATCCTAACCAGGCAACACCACCGTCCATTTCTCCCGCAGAGCGGGTGTGCGAATGCAGTGATGAAGAGACAAAGCTGTTGCCCGGTGCTTCGTGGTCGTAATCCCTTGGGTGCCGGTGGCCAGGGCGGGCACGGGGAGCAAGGCTGACTCACCGGCTTGCCTGCTGACACTTTGCAATATCCACTCGACGGTGGAAATCCAAGTCGGATACCACCACTGCTGCTCTGCTTGCCAAATTGCCCGGAGCGAAACTAGGAGAGATCAGATTCAGTGCATGCATGAGGGCGCAACCAGATATACTCTTGTAAGTTCTTCTGCTAAGCTTTCGCTTTTCACTTTTCAGGTTGGAGCGATGTGTCCCGTAGAAGATATTATTGACCTTGGCGATGGAGTAAGATATTTCACAAGGCCGGTCAATAGTTCAGCACTTGGCACCAGGGTTAACTATGAAAAGTGCGCCGTATGGTAGAGGCCATGATTGGAATAGGATAGTGCCCTAGATGACACTAGTGGATCACATCAAACAGAGTACATATTTCTTGTCATGTAGTAATACTGAAACCATGATATTTTCTTACTGTGCAAGAGCCAAAACCCTTCTATCACTTCGAGGAAAGCGAGTGAATGATATTAACAAACACGAGGAAAGGTCCCTCCAAATTGCACTCTCTTTTTTTAAGAAGAAATTGCTTACTTCATTTATTTACCAAAGTTCGGAATTTTCGCTGATACAAACAGAAACAGGCAACACCGGCGCCGCGCAGCTGTGCTTACGTGCATGGCATGAGCCGTGGACTCCAGCCACGGCCCTTCTGCATGGTCGACCGGCAACGCTGGCGCCGCGCCGCTGTGTCCCGCGGGTGAGGGCTTCAACGTCAAGTGGACGTGCACGGAGGCGTGGGACTACGTACGGGAACACAGGTGGCTGCATCGATCCGAACGAGCAGCGCTCACGCGCCGGGACGACAAGCGTTCTCGACGCAGTCACCGATCTACTGCGGCCTCTCCCTCAGAAGGAGACGACGACCCGGCGGGCAGCAGCGAAGGACACACGCGACCGATCGCGGGAGGGCGTAGCTCTCGCAGATTTCGATCCGATCTACAATGGGCCTCAGGCTCATGCGTTAGAGTTGGCTCTACGAGATCAGCAGCTACCCTGGTACGTACATGGCGGCTACACATCCGACTACACCGAGCCGCTGCATCGAGCGATCTGCGTCGACCGACCCTCGGCACATCATCAAGCTGGACAACTACACCTACCCATCTGCACTGCATCAAGCAAAACTACACCAGGCTGAGCCACGGCATCAAGCTGACTACTAGTAAAGTTCATCGTCGAGCACACTACGAGAAGCAACATCGACATGCATCACCCACACGCCAGGCCGGTGTGCAAAGCGATACAATTCTCGTTGATTTCTCTGACGCGACACGACATCGACACTTGGTCGCCGCGAGGGACTTCTTCAAGCGACACATTATCATCGATACGCCGCTGTGACGCCATCACCGACACTTCATCGTCAAGGTCTTCATCAACATGGTCTTCATCAACATCTTCGTCAACACAGCGCCGCTGCCTCATCCACAAGATGGACACCTAGCGTCCTCTGACAGATTTTTCTGCAAGACGCGACCTCGACGACGGCAATGACTGCGTCACGACGACGGCATCAACCATGTCATACACGACGACATGACTGCATCAACACGGCGTCACTCTAGTGACCAGCCAACACGGCCACACGGTTCTGGCAAAACCGATGTGTGCTCGATGGGTTTCCTCCGGTCCTTGCAAAAGCGGTGGACTCATCGCTGACGGCACCCTCTGACATCTGTGAGGTGCATTATTCATGACTGCAGCTCCGTCATCTACAACATAGCACTTTTTTTTGCGCCTCCGGCTTTGTGTGGCTTCATCATCCACGACGGCTACATCACCGACCATGACTACCTCGACCACGGCTACATCATGATCGGCTACCTCGACATCGACCCACGGCTACATCATGATCGGCTACCTCGACATCCACATTAATGGCTTGGTCTACAGCAACACATCGGCAACAACTCCAGTCAACAACGTCCGCGTCGTCATCAGCGTCCACGCCGCTTCCGATGTGACTGCGGGAGGGAATAGAGGAGAGTCGAGGAGGCACCAGAAGGGGACGCAGGCACCGCCCTAGGTGCCAACCCATCAGAGACGCAGTTGATAATGGCGTGGCGGAGAAGACGAGGAAGCACAAGACTTCAAATTCAGTCGTAATCATCCGTTTCACTCCCGCTACGACTGAGGGGGATTGTTAGAAGTATAAACGTAGAGATAAGGAGAGATAGAGATAAACTAGTTTAAACACAGAATATCTTGCCTTGTACTCCAAACCTTTACCCCTCATGTACTTCTATATATACCCCATATGAGGGTCAGTTCAATACAACACAAATATTATCATCCTATAATTTCCACACTCCAGACACAGTATGCAATTACTCGGTAGATGGGGGGAAAGGTCCAGAAATATTTCTCTACACTTGCGGTAGCTGCTATTGACTAGTAAAATTCAGAAGGCAAAGCCTCCCAAAGTCACATTCTGAGACTAAGGGTCTCCAAAGACTCATTCTGAAAAGACAGCCTCAACAAGTCGAGAACCCGAATGATGCCTCCCAGCAGGTGAACAGGTCAGCTTACACTAGGCAATTCGTCAGTACATTAAAACAGAAAATCATGCATCTAGATAGCAGTACACACACAATTTACCTAAATTTCAAGGTAAACACAAACGAACCAAGTATTTTCTCGCTACCGATACACGACTGACTGCTCCTCATACACAGTCAACACTCTAGCAGTTGGAGGAGTTAGGGGATTTAACATTTATTATTATCTCCACGAGCGAGGAGGATCCATGTGCGAGCCTCTCCCTAATCCGATGACTGCTAGCTTCATCCACCTGGGATCTCGTCGCGGACTCAAGGTCTGTGTCCTTGCAATACTCACATGGGCGTTCAACATCCAGCTCAATTCTCTTCAACCCCACGGCTCGTTCCATGACAAGCCTTATATAGTTTATCACCTTGTCTTCTTCCTCAAACCCGAAAATCAACAAGAACTTCAATTTCAAGTTCTTAGAATCCTTGGATGGCTCCCAAACCACAGTGGTCTTCTCAGCACTATCCTTGGGTGTTTCAACACATGAATGTCGAGTTCGAGATAACTTCATGCAAGGACATAGAAAATAAATAACACATGTTATCAAATATTTTTTGCCATATTTTAAAGAAAATTTAACACCCTCGATACTATTACTTAAGTTTAGGTCCCTGAAAGAGATTTTGAACAAACTTCCTTGTATTTGGGAATTCTAGAATGAGTCAAATCCACACTGAGATATGGAACTGAAAGAAGTTAAAGTAACAGCCATACTCCCAAATTCAAAGCAACAGACTTACTGTCAAACTAAAGAGTGCAGGTGCAGCGTCAAGGATAAATAGGGTCCAGCTCAGATCACACTCAGGGAAGATACCAAAAAGAGACACATGACCCAGATTTCTGAATATAGCAGCAAGCTGGTTCGGATGTTCCGGTTGAATCCAAATCTGCAGAAGGAAGAACACAAATACACAGCTGAAATAGGTAGAGAAGAAGGCGAACATATGATATGTGTGCAGAAGAAATTTAGATGATAGATATAAATTAGCTTTACCATTTGGTGGCAAAAATTGAGAGATATTCTGGACAGGTTCATGGCACTCCCTGACAAGCACTTGCTCAGCAAGAATGGCGCCTGCCACGCCATGGCGCCGGTACTGAGGCTCACATTGCAAAGCTCTGGAACATAGCCAAAGCGCACAGGAGGGTTCGCCAAGCGCCAAGATGTGCACTGCACTTTACTGAGCTTGGGGACAGAGATGAGCTCGATCTGCGTGCACCCAAATTGGATGAATTCGAGATCCTTGATCCCAGAACACGGTGTGTTGATCTTGAGCGGTGTGTGCTCGTCAACCAGTTGGCAAAAACTCAGAGTGAGGTGCGTGAGCCTGTCACAGGCACTAATGAGGTCGGTGACGTCGGGATGCCCAAACGCAAGGTTCTTGAGTGTAAGCCTGGTGAGCCACCGGAAAGCGAGTGGGTAGTCGCGGGAGAAGGACATGAACTGCTGCCCAAACTCGGCGAGCTGCAGGGCAGTGTTTCTCTTGTATGGCGAGCATGTGCCAAAATGGAGCCGTTTGGTCTCGCCGCGGCTGACGACGTGCTCAACGGCGCGGCCGATGGAGCTCAGGTGGGGGGCCGACAGGAAGAAGCGGAGGCTGATGGACTTGACAGCATGACTGCCGTTGCAGTCGCAGTCGCGGTCGGTCAGCAAACTCCGTGCCGCGCCCGTGAACGCGTCCATGTACTGGAGCAGCGTGGTGCAGCGGAAATGGCGACCGTTGAGGTGCAGGCGCGAGAGGCGGTGGGCGAGGTGCCGCCACCGCGTCGAGACTGCTCCGGCGCGGACCGCCTCGCGCAGTTCAAGGCGCTCGAGGATTCCGAGGAGGAGGTCGTCAGGGAGCGCGCTGATCCTTTCGTCATCTCGGCCGACGTTGCGCTTGTGCAGCGGCAGCGACTCCATGGCCGGCCGGGATTCGAAAGCCGATTTGGATTTGTTGGTTGAGACCCTAGCTAGAACTGACCGATGAGATGGGCCCCTAGCGGCGACGACCTGCTCCAAGGACGCGGCTCCCCATCCTCCCTCCGGCGCTCTGCTCCGTCGATCTGGATCGGATCCGCCGCGCGGGCAGCTGGATGGATCCGGCGGCTCTTGGCTCCTCCTCGTTCCCCTCCCCTCCGGGTTGCTGTTGCTAGTTAGCTCCGATTTGGTGGCTGATTGGATGGTGGATGCATTCGATTGGAGTGGATTCGTGAGTGAATTGGAGCTCTCGACGGTGGGAATTGGATGATGCGCGAGCACGGGAGGAAGGAGACGGCGGTGCTGTGTTGTGCTGTGCGAGAGAAGGCGGCTTTGTGTAAATTTCACTTCGGCTCCTAAGAGCATCTCGAGCCGCGCCCCCGACACGTCCCTCATGGCCATTTTTTAGCACCGACGCCTAAAAAAGGTCCAGTCATTTCCTTAGAAGACCATTTTTCATCGGTTTGAGCTAAAATTGGCGTCGGCGGACCCAGACCGATCCCGGCGCGCTGCGGTGCCGGGGAAACCAATTTTGGCGCGAATGAGAATGGGCCCGCCAAGTCAGCGACACGCCGCTTCGTCGTCCTCATCGCCTTGGTTCCCGCGGGAATCAATGCCAAGGCTGTCGCGTTGCCGCGCCGGTCAGCCTCAATTGATGCCTCACGGACGGCGCAGTGAAGGCGGCGCGACGCGCGTCCCGCCCGGCCCGCTCCAGCCACGCGTCACCCGGCATGCAGATTCTCACCGCCCCGCTTCAGCTATAAAAGCCAACCTCCCCGCCGGTGAACGCCACAGTCGCCACAACTTTCCTTCTCTATCGCCTCGTCTCATCACAGAAGCAACTCTCCCCCCTCTTTCCCCACCGACGAGCAATGTTGAGCAGTATCCCGGTGACGCCGCGGTAGCGAACGGCTTCGGCCGCCGCCCATCTCCACGAGGACGAGGCGCGCATCCTCTACGAGGCCGACTATCCAGCGCCACCAGACATGCGGGTGCCGGACTCGTGGAAGTTGAGCGCCAGCGGCGTCCCGGTACCCCCGGCGCCCACCGAGGCTAAACGGCGGGCCGAGATCGCCCGCATCCATTCGTCGATGTCGGAGGAGTAGCCGAACGAGCCGAGGTACGCCGCCGACAGACACACGCTGTGGACGATGTACTTCGACCGCCGCCGCGAAGACCAGATCACCTCCGCCAACGGCACCATCCCCGCGGCCGGCTCAACGCTGATGGGCAGCGCGAATGGTGGGGCGTGCCCGGCTGCACCCTCGAGGCCGTCCTCGACCACATCGAGACCGGCAACACTGTTGGGGAACGCAGTAATTTCAAAAAAATTCCTACGATCATGCAAGATCTATCTAGGTGATGCATAGCAATGAGAAGGAAGAGTGTGTCCACGTACCCTCGTAGACTGAAAGCGGAAGCATTTCAATAGCGCGGTTGATGTAGTCAAACTTCTTCGTGATCCAACCGATCAAGTACCGAACATATGGCACCTCCGCGTTCAGCACACGTTCAGCTCGATGACGTCCCTCGTGCTCTTGATCCAGTTGAGGACGAGGGTGAGTTCCCTCATCACGACGGAGTGGTGACGACGATGATGATGATGTTACCGGCGCAGGGCTTTGCCTAAGCACTATGATGGTATGATCGAGGTGTGTAACTGTGAAGGGGGGCACCGCACATGGTTAAGAGAAATTTGTGTGTCTTTGGGATGCCTCCTGCCCACGTATATAAAGGAGGGAGGGAGAGAGGCCGCCCCCCCTAGCGGTGCCAAGAGTATGGAGTCCTGCTAGGACTTCCAAGTCCTAGTAGGAATCCCTTCCCTTTTAGGAGTAGGAGAGAAGGAAAGAGGGAAAGAGAGAGGGAGTAGGAAAGGGCAAGGGGGGTGCTGCCTCCTTCCCCTAGTCCAATTCGGACCCATGGGGGGCACGCCACCTCCTCTTGGCCTGCTTCCTCTATTTACCATATGGCCAAATAAGGCCCATTACTTCTCCCAGTGAATTCCCGTAACTCCTTGGTACTCCGAAAAATACCCGAATCACTCGGAATCTTTCCGATGTCCGAATATAGCCTTCCAATATATGAATCTCGACCATTTCGAGACTCCTCGTCATGTCTGTGATCTCATCTAGGACTCCAAACAAATTTCGGTCATCAAATCACATAACTCATAATACAAATCATCATCGAACATTAAGCGTGCGGACCCTACGGGTTCGAGAACTATGTAAACATGACCGAGACACATCTCTGGTCAATAACCAACAGCGGAACCTGGATGCTTATATTGGCTCCTACATATTCTATGAAGATCTTTATCGGTCAAACTGCATAACAACATACGTTGTTCCCTTTGTCATCGGTATGTTACTTATCCCAGATTCGATCATCGGTATCATCATACCTAGTTCAATCTCGTTACTGGCAAGTATCTTTAGTCGTTCCGTAATACTTCATCCCACAACTAACTCATTAGTCACATTGCTTGCAAGGCTTATAGTGATGAGCATTACCGAGAGGGCCCAGAGATACCTCTCCGAAACACAGAGTGACAAATCTTAATCTTGATCTATGCCAACCCAACAAACACCTTCGGAGACACCTGTAGAGCATCTTTATAATCACTCAGTTACGTTGTGACGTTTGATAGCACATAAGGTGTTCCTCCGGTATCCGGGATTTGCATAATCTCATAGTCTGAGGAACATGTATAAGTCATGAAGAAAGTAGTAGCAATGAAACTGTAACGATCATAATGCTAAGCTATCGGATGG
Source organism: Triticum dicoccoides (assembly GCF_002162155.2). NCBI lineage: Eukaryota > Viridiplantae > Streptophyta > Magnoliopsida > Poales > Poaceae > Triticum > Triticum dicoccoides. Next base: position 711,587,635 of record NC_041389.1, on the reverse strand, counting down.
GTCTTGTCCATCACATCATTCTCCTAATGATGTGATCCCGTTCATCAAATAACAACACATGTCTATGGCTAGGAAACATAACCATCTTTGATTAACGAGCTAGTCAAGTAGAGGCATACTAGGGACACGTTGTTTTATCTATGTATTCACACATGTACTAAGTTTCCGGTTAATACAAATCTAGAATGAATAATAAACATTTATCATGATATAAGGAAATGTAAATAACAACTTTATTATTGCCTCTAGGGCATATTTCCTTCAGTCTCCCACTTGCACTAGAGTCAATAATCTAGTTCACATCGCCGTGTGATTTAACACCCATAGTTCACATCTGTATGTGATTAGCATCCGTAGTTCACATCACCATGTGATCAACACCCAAAGGGTTTACTAGAGTCAATAATCTAGTTCACATCGCTATGTGATTAACACCCAAAGAGTACTAAGGTGTGATCATGTTTTGCTCGTGAGAGAAGTTTAGTCAACGGGTCTGATATATTCAGAGCCGTATGTATTTTGCAAATTTTCTATGTCTACAATGCTCTGCATGAGCTACTCTCGCTAATTGCTCCCACTTTCAATATGTATCCAGATTGAGACTTAGAGTCATTTGGATTGATGTAAACGCTTGCATCGATGTAACTCTTTACGCTGAACTCTTTTATCACCTCCATAACCGAGAAATATTTCCTTAGTCTTCTTAGGTAACTAAGGATAACTTTTGACCATTGTCCAGTGATCCACTCCTGGATCACTAGCGTACCCCCTTGCCAAACTCATGATAAGGTGCATAATAGGTCTGGTACATAGCATAGCATACTTTATAGAATCTATGGCTGAGGCATAGGGAATGACTTTCATTCTCTTTATATTTTCTGTTGTGGTCGGGTTTTGAGTCTTACTCAACTTTACAACTTGCAACACAGGCAAGAACTCCTCCTTTGATTGTTCCATTTTGAACTACTTCAAAATCTTGGTCAAGGTATGCACTCATTGAAAAATCTTATCAAGAGTCTTGATCTATCTCTATAGATCTTGATGCCCAATATGTAAGCAGCTTCACCGAGGTCTTTCTTTGAAAAACTCCTTTCAAACACTCCTTTATGCTTTCCAGAAAATTCTACATCATTTCCAATTAACAAGATGTTATTCACATATACTTATCAGAAAGGCTGTAGTGCTCCAACTCGCTTTCTTGTAAATACAGGCTTCATCGCAAGTCTGTATAAAACTATATGCTTTGATCAACTCATCAAATCGTATATTCCAACTCCAAGATGCTTGCACCAGTTTATTGATGGATCACTAGAGCTTGCACACCTTGTTAGTATCTTTAGGATCGACAAAACCTTCTGGTTGCATCATATACAACTCTTTTTCAAGAAATATACATTTAAGGAATGCAGTTTTGACATCCATTTGCCAGATTTCATAAAATATGGCAACTGCTAACATGATTCAGACGGATTTAAGCATCGCTACAGTTGAGAAAATTTCACTGTAGTCAACACCTTGAACTTGTCGAAAACCCTTTTGTGACAAGTTGAGCTTTGTAAATAGTAACACTATTATCAGCGTCTGTCTTCCTCTTGAAGATCCATATATTTTCTATATCTTGCCTATCATCGGGGAAGTACACCAAAGTCCACACTTTATTCTCATACATGGGTCCCATCTCAGATTTCATGGCCTCAAGCCATTTCACGGAATCTGGGCTCATCATCGCTTCCTCATAGTTCGTAGGTTCATCATGGTCTTGTAACATGACTTCCAAGACAGGATTACCGTACCGCTCTGGTGTGAATTGTACTCTCGAAGACCTACGAGATTCGGTAGTAACTTGATCTAAAGTTTCATGATCATCATCATTAGCTTCCTCTCTAATTGGTGTAGGAGTCATTTGAACTGATTTCTGTGATGTACTACTTTCCAATTCGGGAGAATGTACTATTACCTCATCAAGTTCTACTTTCCTCCCACTCACATCTTTCGAGAGAAACTCCTTCTCTTGAAAGGATCCATTCTTAGCAATGAATATCTTGCTTTCGGATCTGTGATAGAAGGTGTACCCAATATTTTCCTTTGGGTATCCTATGAAGACACACTTCTCCGATTTGGGTTCGAGCTTATTAGGTTGAAGCTTTTTCACATAAGCATCACAACCCCAAACTTTAAGAAACAACAACTTAGGTTTATTGCCAAACCGCAGTTCATACGGTGTCGTCTCAATGGATTTTTATGGTGCCCTGTTTAACCTGAATGTAGCTGTCTCTAACAAGGTTATCGGAATCGCGATTCTAAATCGGATTGGAGCTCGAATGGCAGGATCGCAAATCATAGAATCTTCACTATCAGGATCGTGAAAACGTAGATTCTATGAACCAAAATCGTAGTTTCAGAGGGCTTAGTTTGGATCGTAAAGTCGTAGAATCGTACAACAGAATTGCGATTCTGACAACCTTTGTCTCTAATGCATAATCTCAAACGATAGTGGTAAATCGGTAAGAGACATCATAGATCACACCATATCTAATAAAGTGCGGTTACGATGTTCGGACACACCATTACGCTGTGTTGTTCCATGTGGCATGAGCTGTGAAACTATTCCACATTATTTTAAATGAAGGCCAAACTCATAACTCAAATATTCTCCTCCACGATGAGATTGTAGAAACTTTATTTTCTTGTTACGATGATTCTACACTTCATTCTGAAATTCTTTGAACTTTTCAAATGTTTCAGACTTGTGTTTCATTAAGTAGATATACCCATATCTGCTCAAATCATCTGTCAAGGTTAGAAAATAATGATACCTGCCACAAGGCTCAACACTCATCGGACCGCATACATCGGTATGTATTATTTCCAATAAGTCATTAGCCCGTTCCATTGTTCTGGAGAACAGAGTTTTAGTCATCTTGCCGATAAGGCACGATTGCAAGTATCAAATGATTCATAATCAAGTGATTCCAAAAGCACATTAGCATGGAGTTTCTTCATGCGCTATACACCAATATGACCAAAACGGCAGTGCCACAAGTATGTTGCACTATCATTATCAACTTTGCATCTTTTGGCATCAATAATCATGAATATATGTATTACCACGATAGAGATTCAATAAACCATCAATATTGAGTGTATGACCATAGAAGGTTTTATTCATGTAAACAGAATAATAATTATTCTTTATCATAAATGAATAACCATATTGCACTAAACGTGATCTAATCATATTCATGCTCAACGCAAATACACAATAACTTTTATTTAGGTTCAACGCCAATCCCAAAAGTATAGGGAGTGTACGATGATGATCATATCAATCTTGGAACCACTTCCAACACACAACGTCACTTCATCCTCAACTAGTCACTATTTATTCTACGACTCCTATTTCGAGTTACAAATCTTAGCAACCGAACAAGTATCAAATATCCAGGAGTTACTACGAGCACTAGTAAGGTACACATCAATAACATGTATATCAAAAGTAAGGATCCGCCGCGCGGGCAGCTGGATGGATCCGGCGGCTCTTGGCTCCTCCTCGATCCCCTTCCCTCCGGGTTGCTATTGCTAGTTAGCTCTGATTTCGTGGCTGATTGGATGGTGGATGCATTCGATTGGAGTGGATTCGTGAGTGAATTGGAGCTCTCGACGGTGGGAATTGGATGATGCGCGAGCACGGGAGGAAGGAGACGGCGGTGCTGTCTTGTGCTGTGCGAGAGAAGGCGGCTTTGTGTAAATTTCACTTCAGCTCCGAAGAGCATATCCAGCCGCGCCCCCGACACGTCCCTCATGGCCATTTTTTAGCACCGACGCCCAAAAAAGGTCCAGTCATTTCCTTAGAAGACCATTTTTCATCGGTTTGAGCCAAAATTGGCGTCGGCGGACCCAGACCGATCCCGGCGCGCTGCGGTGCCGGGGAAACCGATTTTGGCGCGAATGAGAATGGGCCCGCCGAGTCAGCGACACGCCCCTTCGTCGTCCTCATCGTCTCGGTTCCGGCGGGAATCAATGCCAAGTCTGCCGCGCCGGTCAGCCTCCATTGATGCCTCACGGGCAGCGCAGTGAATGCGCCGCGACGCGCGTCCCGCCCGCTCGCGCTACACGTCACCCGGCATTGCAGGTTCTTACCGCCCCGCTTCGGCTATAAAAGCCAACCCCCCCGCCGATGAACGCCACAGTCACCACAACTCGCCTTCTCTCTCGCCTTGTCTCACCATAGAAGCAACTCCCCCCCCCCCTCTTTCCCTACCGATGAGAAATG
>NC_041389.1:711575793-711582895 GCF_002162155.2 Triticum dicoccoides | reverse complement strand
TGGCGGCGAATGGCTTCGGTCACCGCCATATCCACGAGGACGAGGCGCGCATCCTTTACAAGGCGGACTATCCAGCACCCCCAGACAGGCGGGTGCCGGGCTTGTGGAAGTTGAGCGCCAGCAGCGTCCCGGTACCCCCGGCACCCACCGGGGCTAAACGGCAGGCCGAGATCGCCCGCATCCGTTCGTCGCTATCGGAGGAGCAGCGGAACAAGGCGAGGTACGCGGGCGACAGCCACACGCTGTGGAAGATGTACTTCGACCGCCGCCGCGAAGACCAGATCGCCTCCGCCAACGGCACCATCCCCTGCGGCCGACTCAATGCCGACGGGTGGCGCGACTGCTGGGGCGTGCCCGGCCGCACCCTCGAGGCCGTCCTCGACCACATCGAGACCGGCAACACGCCGCCCCTCAAGTCCCCGGCGCGCCCATCCTTCTCTCGCCGCCATAGCAGCTCCTGGACACCATGACGAATGGAGGCGGTGACCTCCTCATCGTTAGGCTTCGATTCACTCTCCTCCGGGCCGCCGGCGCTCCGCCCCGTCAAGCTAGAGCCACAGGAGACGCTGCTTGGGTGCCTCACCTGGAGCGGCGCCCTCGTCATCAACGAGGGCGGCCGCCCCTCCCCGCGTTCCCTCCGCCTAGTCCGGCCGAAGACCGAGCCGAGGCTGCTCCCCTTGAAGCCGGAGCACGCGGAGATGACCGCCACTGACGAGACCGCCCTCAAGTGGGCGAAAGTGAACTATGTCCGCGAGCAGGTGGCACGCCAATGCCGGGCCTACGTGGAGTTCAATGTCGGGCATCGCGGACGCGAGGAGGGCGGCGGTGTCATCCTCGACAGCGATGAGGAGGACGAGCTCGGGCCGTCCAAACCCCCACGCGTCAGCGACCCTGGTCAGGGGTGTAGTAGGGATGGTGGCAGCTCCGACAGGATGCAGGGCAGCGACGACGACGATGACGACGACGGCGACTACACCCAGTTCTACAGGCTCCTCGGCATGTAGAAGGCGGGCGGCGGCCGCGGCGTAGTAAAGCTAGGCATACACTATTAGGGAAAACCTTATACACAGAATCTTACCAGTAGCGCTTGTTAAAATGAAGCGCTACTGCTACTTAGCACTAGCACGTGGGCTAAAACGGCGCTACTATTACCTGCTTAGCATTAGCGCGGCAGGAACAGAACGCGCTACTACTATAATTGCCACACCGTTCCCGACGTGCTAGGTATAGTAGTAGCGCCCTTCTAGAAACAGCGCTACTACTACGGACTTTAGCAGCAGCACGTTTTGCCTCCCCACGCTACTGTTAAAGCTTTTTTCACCTAACCCCCCGCGCGGCCTGATTCCCGCTCCTCTGCTTCCTCCCGCAATTCCCCACTCTCTCTTCTCCCCCTCGTCGCCTCCGCCTCGCCGCCGACTCGCCACTGTCTCCCCCGACCCTGCCTCTCCGCCGTCTCCCCCAACCCCGCCTTGCCGCCGTCTCCCCTGACCCCGCCTCGCCGCCGTCTCCCTCGACCCGCCTTGCCGCCATCCCCCCCAACCCCGCCTCGCCGCGCCTCGATGCCGCCGTCTCCCGCGACCCCAGTGCTAGTTAGTTAATTACCATTAGTATTAACCCAATTTAATTAGGTAGTACGAACCCTAGTTAAAAAATGGATACTTATATGGTAATTAGGGCAGTAGTTCATAGTGGTCGGTCATGTTTGCAGGTTACACCTCCGAGTGGCCTATGTTTTGCCGGAGTGTTGATTCATTTCCGTTCCCACAAATTTCAGGCGCTCGATATGTCCTATTTTAGCAAAGGTCATGCCGGATTTTTCCGTGAATTTTGGCATGACTTGTGCCAGAATATGTAGGAAATATCTAGTGCCCCGGATTTGTGTGTTGAGTATCCTGGTAGTTGTCTTCGATCGATTTTCAATTAATGTTTCAACTATGAACATAGGAAATGTCTGACGACGAAAAGGATTTCGGTACTTGCAAATACTGCGAAGTCGAGCGCGGCCTGTGCGACGGAATCTTCCTAGATGATGATAGGCACTTCAGCATCAAGCTAGACGAGAACTTCGAAGTGGATATAGTAAGTCACAACGACAAGTTTTTTTCGTAATTAAGCATGACATCTGCTTCATTTGCTTCAACTTATAATTTATTTATTTTTACTATTCTACTAGCATATCCCCTGCCATGCAAGAGTTTTTGTATTGGATAAGATAGGTTTCAGTCGTACTAGGGAGGTAAAGAAAGTTTACTTGAAGACCGAGCATGGTTATATTTTCAACGCAAAATTATACAATTCAGATGACTACACCTATTTTGGATGCAAAACATGGAGAGCACTATGCAACACTACTAGGAAAAGGGCTATAGATGGAATGGCCACTAATGGCGTACCTATCATGTGGTGCGCCACTATTATATAGCAGTGGCGCACCATGTACAGGTGCGCCATTAGTGTGGAAGACACTAATGGCGCACCAGGCACACGGTTCGCCACTAGTAAAAAAAATTCTTCTGGCGCATCATGGCAAGGTGCGCCATTACTAGTGCTAACTAGTAATGGCGGGCCACATAGTGCGCCACTACTGTTGTTTTTTTTATTCTTTTTTTTGCAAAACTACTAATGGCGCACCCTAGTGTAGTGCGCCATTACTAGTTTAAACTAGTAATGACGCACTGTCCCATGGTGCGCCATTAAAATATATACTTTTTTTTTATTTTTTTGCAAAACTTCTAATGGCGCACCAGCAGCAGGTGCACCATTAGTAACCAGGGTTACTAATGGCGCATTTGCAGGTGGTGCGCCATTAGTAACCTGGGACCAACAAGATATTTTGGACAGCCCACCTACCCACTCACTTTCCCCACTTCATTCTCTCCACCTCCTCCTCCAAGCTTGTCTCGGCTGCCTCCTCCTCCTCACCTCATTTGCACCATAGATTCATCCAAGTTAAGTGGTTAAATTACCTTTTTTGGTAGGTAAGTAAGGGGGAAGCTATTTTTGTGTTGTTCTCCCTCTCCAACAACGTGCACATGCACTTTTTGTGGCCTAGCTAGATCTATGTATGTTCGTGGTGTTGCATATGTTTGTGGTGTTGCATATATGTTTGTGTTTGCAGGTACCGGTATTTGAAATGCGATAGTTGCCAATATTTTGCCGGAATGTTGATTCATTTCCGTTTCGGCGAGAATTTTGGCACTATGCATTCTTTTTGGTCCTATTTTTAGAGCAAGTCATGCCAAATTTTTTCTTGGTTCTAAAATATCGTTTTGCTCTACCCCGCAGGCGACCATGGTCCGCACGATGACCGAAGGCATCGTGAATAGGTTTTTGAGCTCCGCGAAGGCCGAGATGCTTGAAAAGAACGAGACGGAGATAAGATGTCTGTGTCGAAGATGCAAGCTGAAGAGCCTTATTGCGGATCCGTATTCCGGGCAAGTGCGGGACCACCTGCTCTTGCGTGGTTTCATGGATGGCTATCGGTGACAAGGTGATGAAGATGACTATGAAGTCGTCCATGGGGGGCGGGCAAGAAATGAGGAAGGGCAGCAAGACAACCACCGCGGCTCGGGCGGGCGAGAAGACGAAGAATCTCCACGACATGATCACGACGGTGATGCTGTACACAGTCATCATGTAGAAGATGCAGGACATGATGATGAGGAAGATGCCGGAGTAGACGAAGGGCATGATCATGAAGATGAAGATGCCGGCGGAGCAGACGATGATGGACCATCGATGGGCTGGTTGCTGGACCCTCATGTTCAGGAGCTGCTTCTCAAGTAGACGGATAACGCAAGAGCTGCCGCCCGAGAGAAAGCCAAGCTGGATCAACTGGATATAGACGCGGTTACTCCATTGTATGAAGGATGCAGGCCCGAGGATACCCGCCTGAAAGTAACGCTCATGGCTCTGGAGATGAAGGTAAAACACAAAATGACCGACGCATGCTTCGACGAGAACATGTCATTCTGGCGCGAACGTCTTCCCAAGGGGAACAAGTGCCCGACCAGTTTCGAGGAGGCGAAGAAAATCGTGTGTCCTCTGGATTTACCGCACGTGAAATACCATGTGTGCATGAACAATTGCATCATTTATTGGGACGAGCATGCAGAGTCTACCATATGCCCGGTGTGCGGCGTCACTCGATACAAGAAGAGGAAGACAGCTCCTTGAAAAGTGGTGTGGTACTTTCCGATCACTCCTCGTCTGCAGCGGTATTTCACGAACCCTAAGGTAGCAAAGCTCCTGCATTGGCACACGGATAGGGAGGAGAAGAAGCGAGAAGATGACACAAATGATCCAGAGATAAATAAAAAAGACAAGATGCTGAGTCACCCTAGGGATGGGAACCAATGGCAAGCGTTGAACTTCGAACACCCAAAATTTGGGAAGGATCCAAGGAACATCGTGCTGGGCGCGAGCACCGATGGAGTCAATCCGTTTGGCAGCCAGAGAAGCACACATAGCACCTGGCCTGTGTTTGTGTGGATGTACAACCTTCCCCCCTGGTTGTGCATGAAGAGAAAGTACATTCACATGAGTATGCTAATTGAAGGGCCGAAACAACCAGGGAACGACATCAATCTGTATCTGGGGCTGCTGAAAGAGGAGCTAGACACGCTATGGAAAACGCCAACCAATACGTGGGATGCCGCAGAGAAAGAATATTTCCCTATGAGAGCTGCACTGCTCACGACGGTTCACGACTATCTCGGTTACGGATATGTCGCGGGGCAGGTGGTCCAAAGATTTTCTGGATGCGTTAGGTGCATGGATGACACAATGTATCACCAGCTAGATAGAGATCCCGGGTCTTCAAAAACCGTGTTCATGGGACATCGAAGGTGGCTTCGCAACGATGACCCGTGGAGGAAACGCATGGATCTGTGCGATGGTGAAACCGAACCCCGAAGACACCCGCGTACGAGGCGCGGCGAGGAAATAGATGAGTTGTTGAAAAATTGGAAAGATTGCCCACTGCCGGGAAAGAAGCAAAAGGCACCAGAGCCGGAAAGAAGCAAAAGGCGCCAGAGCCGCTGCTGAAGGTATGGAAAACGAGGTCTGTTTTCTGGGACTTGCCGTACTGGAAGATCCACCGTGTGCCGCACAGCCTTGATGTCATGCGTATCACAAAGAATGTGTGCAAGAGTCTCCTGCTCAACATGCCAGAGAGGACCAAAGATGGGCCAAAAGCAAGGGCATACTTGAAATCAATGGGCATCAGGGAGGAGATTCACGCTAATGATGATGATGATGAGGCGAAGCAGGACACGGAAAGTCGTCGCAAAGGCAAAAAGGCCAAGAAGACCGGAAATGACTACCCTCCCGCGTGCTTCACTCTAAGTCAGGAGGAGATCGATCAGTTTTTCACCTGCCTCGTAGGAGTAAAACTTCCTTACGGTTACGCGAGGAAGATGAGCAGATACCTAGACCCAGCGAAGCAGAAGTTCAGTGAGATGAAGTCTCACAATTGTCACGTGCTGATGACACAGATACTTCCAGTTGCAATCCATGGATCATGGACGCGCACGTCCGTGAAACACTATTTGGCCTATGCAACTTTTTCGATGTCATCTCTCGGAATTAGGTTGGCGTGAGGCAACTCAGAAGGCTATAGGAAGAGATCGTTGTGATACTATGCGACCTTGAGATGTACTTCCCGCCCGCATTCTTCGATGTTATGGTGCATCTGCTGGTCCATATCGTGGAGGATATCATCCAACTCAGGCCGACGTTCCTGCACAGCATGATGCCGTTCAAAAGGATGAATGGTGTCATCAAAGGATACGTTCGCAACATGTCACGTCCAGAGGGAAGCATAGCCAGGGGCTTTCTAACCGAAGATTGCATCTCCTACTGCACGAATTATCTAGGCATCGAGGACCCCGTTGGTCTGCCCGTCAACAGGCACCTCGGCAGGCTCGCTGGATGGGGTCACAGTGAGGGTCGCCGCGAAATGCATGTCGACTTCGAGGGTCGACTCGCCGACTTTGAAAGAGCAAACCTAGTCACGCTACAACACATAGACGTGGTCGATCCTTGGGTGGTAGAGCACAAAACCTTTATTGAGAAGACGTACAATGACCGAGGCCAACAGAGGACGGACGGAGATATAATCAAAGAGGACAACTCATGTTTCACGCGTTGGTTCAAGCAGAAGCTTCTGTCGTACCCTTTACATAAGGATTCTTCCGCGGAAGAACAACTCATATTCGCCTTGTCACAGGGCGCCGAGCACAACCTGATGACCTATGAGGCGTACGATATCAACGGCTACACATTCTACACCGATGACAAGGACATGAAGAGCGATGGTTATCAGAACTCCGGGGTAACGATGGAATCCTACACCGGTAACGACAAGGACAGATACTACGGAAGGATCGAGGAGATCTGGGAGCTGAGCTCCGCTGGAGAGAAGGTCCCGATGTTCCGTGTCAGATGGGCCAAGAGCGTCATAAAAGAAGACCGATATTTCACCACCATGGTTATACCCGAAGCCAAATCCAAGACCGCGGGCGCAAACGTCATCGCGAAAAATGAGCCATGGGTACTGGCTTCCCAAGTGGACCAATGCTTCTTCATTACCGACCCGCCAAAGCCCAGTCGTGTTGTCGTGAGGAGAGGCAAAAGGAAGATCATCGGAATGGATAGAGTCGCCAATGAGCAAGACTTCGACAAGTACGGCAACCCGAAGATGGAACATGACGACGACGATGAAGTATCAGCATACACCACAAGAAGAAGCAAGACCACCCTACCTAAAGGACGTTCGTTCAAGAGAAGAACTCCATTTACGAAAAATAAGGGCAAGAAGACTGTGAACAGATAGCTAGCTAAGATCGATTGTATTTAAATTGTAGCCTTCATTTCTCGATTGTATTTCATGGACACTTTTTGAACTCGTGAATGTTTTTAAATTTCATGGACACTCGATCTCGATCCTCCTCCATCTCGATCGCTATCCCACATGGCCAGATCCGGCCCCCCTCACCGCCGAGCACCCCCCGCACCATCTCCCCCGCTCCACCGGCCGCCGCCGCCGACCCCTCGCACCCTCCCCCGCTCCACCGCCGCCGACGACCCACCGCACCCCCTC
>NC_041389.1:711574567-711575288 GCF_002162155.2 Triticum dicoccoides | reverse complement strand
CCTCCCCCACTCCACCGCCGCCGACGACCCCCCGCACCCTCTCCCCCGCACCCTCCCTGGCCCACTCCACCATCACAAATGAATGCAACTAAAATTGGAAAAAAAATATATTATATTTTCAAATAAAAAATTTGATGATATTTTCAAATAATAAATTTGATGATGTTTTTTCATATTCATAAATATTTTCAAATAAAAAATTTGATGTTATTTTTTAAAAAATTATTACTATTTTTATAAAAAATATTAATGTTATGACTTAAACAAGTTTGAACATATTTAAACATAAATAAATATCAAACAACATTTTAAATGCATAAAAACAAAAATTAGGGAGCCTAGGAATCGAACCTAGGACCTCCTAGTGTGTGTGCTGCGTGCTAACCAATCGGGCTAGTGGGCATGTTCTGATGTAGATAGGGTTAGCTGGAATATAACCTGACCAATCGGGCTAGTAATTAAAACAAAATTCTAATGGCGCACCAAGGGGAGGTGCGCCATTAGAATCGTCGTACTTATGGCGCACTAAGGGGAGGTACGCCATTAGAACCCTCCCCCACTCCACCTATTCCCCTCGCACTGTGGCCTCCCTCCCTCGCCAGATTCCCCACTCGATCGACCCCAACCGTACGCCGCCGCCCCCTTGCTCTGCCCCCTCCGTCCACCGCAGTCGCCCACGCGCCCCCGCCGCCTCCCTCTCCCCTTCCTCCCCCTCGAGCGT
>NC_041389.1:711567490-711574476 GCF_002162155.2 Triticum dicoccoides | reverse complement strand
GCCTCCCTCGCCTCCCTCCCTAACCCTCGGAGCCGCCGGAGACTTGGAGCCTCGGCGCCGCCCCACGTCCACCAGGAGAGGAGGCCCCACGTCCACCAGGAGAGGAGGCCCGCAACCTCCCCGCCGTCTATCCCCGCCTCCCCCAAGCTCGCCGTCTCCGCCCTCAGTCGTCTCCGCTCCGGCCACCACCTCATCGTGGTCAGGTAACCCTCCTCCCTCTGCCTCACTTCTCCTCTCTTCCTCCTCTCCTCCCTCCCGTCCATGCCATCTTCTTCTCTCTATTGCTAGGTTTAGGTCAAATCCCTCTCTACTTTAGGTCAAATTAGGTTCAAAAAATTGCTAATTTTGGTCAACAACCCATCATTCTATGCTGAGAATGCCCTGTAGATGCAATAATATTTTAATCATGATCAAATATAACTGCACCCATAAACAGAACCATTTGCATAATAGGTATGTGTTTCCCTCTATAGTAAAGGGAATTAAATGGTCTAAACCACTTGGCTAGTGTGGTCAGTAACCCAAGGCCAAGGGTCTTTCATTTTAGGCAGGCAAGAGCTTCAATCCAAAATCATTTGTAGTGGACTCCACTCAAAAGCCATTACTCAAAGTTCAGCTAGCACTAAAAAGGCTACTCCTAGTAGAAGTGTTGAATTAAACAAAGTATTTCCACTGGAACAGCTATGTATGTTTTCGATTTACCTCCATTGTATGAGGCCAAGCAATAGCAAGACGTGTTGTACTCATAGCTAGCTATATAAATATAAGTAACCAGATTACTGATACGATGTATGGATAAACAGTATGAAACTTGTTGTAGATTACAGAGTAAACTTGTTCTCTTTTCCTTTCATTGATAGTATTTGTTGACATTCCAGGAAAAAAAACCACACTTTGATTACCACTGAAGAATGACACTGCAGGAAGATTAAAACAAGCATCTCAACAAGTTAAATCTTGGACTGTAGCTACCATCATTGAATAATCCACAAATTTTCAGTGAGACTGTGCATGCTCTTTGTTTCGTGCAATCTAGTGTCGTACTGCCATCACAAAGTACATGCCAAAACTAATAACACAGATGGCTTGTTGAAGTATCATAAGGTTATAGGATGATATTAAACAAAAGAAAACTATAAGCTAGGAATGAGTAGTCCTCTTTGAATCTCTTCAACCCAGCTTCTATAGATGGTGCTATCCCTCTGAAATGCTTGTTGTATGATTACATCATGTTTATCTAGACTATATGTTATAAGAGCAATTATAAGAGCAAAAGTTTAGTAGTGTGAATAAATCAGTACTAATTCATTTGTTGATCAAGATGTTTGATTGTTTTCAGGTAGACAGAGCTGTATAGGATTGTTCAAAATATAAGGGCTAAGCTCAAGGAGCACAACAACAGCTATCAGTAGTTACACACTTGCACTGCATCTATGATAGTTGGATGCAATATATTTCCTACTGTATTTGTCTAGTGTTTAGGTCAACAGCAATCCATGATTTTTTTAGTTATAAGCAATCCATGATTTTTAGTTAACAGCAATCCATGATTTTTTTTCACAATGATCAGCAGCAGTTTTTGTATTAAAATGAATGTACTCCATGCATTTTAAGTTAACAACTGAATTTACTCCTTTATTGACATTGTCATGATTCAGTTAACACTAAATCAAGTTCATTAATTTTCAGGTACAGTATCTGACGGAGTACCTTATTCAGAGTGCAGAGGATCAAAATTGTTCTAATCAGCAGCAGCACAGCACAGTCACTTGGATCAGCGGAAGAGGAGCATCAGCAGCACGGGCAGAGGAGCAGCAGCAGCTAGTTCTTCAGGTACAATGGAAAACAAGCAAGATTATATCTAAAAAAATGAGTTAGCTAGGCTCAGAATTTTGAGTTGGTCCCTTTACATAAGTTTTAGATAAAGTTTCAAGGTTTCTTTAGAGTATTTATTTGTCTCGTTTGGATGTACGGTTTGAGAGCAGGTATCAGTTTAGTTTGTTGTACTATGTTGGACATAATTTTCTGTTGCCTGCTGCTACTTGTTGGTGGGGCACTGGTGCTACTGCTAGTCTGCTACTTGTGCTGGGTGACCTATTAGATCTGTTGGGTGCTGCTGTATGTTGCTACTGCTACTTGTTGGTGGGGCACTGGTGCTACTGCTAGTCTGCTACTTGTGTTGGATGTGCTACTGCTAGTCAGCTGCTCGTGTGTTGTTGTTAGTTATTTCGGTTGCTCGTTGGCTTCTGCTAGTGCTAGGCTGCTAGTAGTTCTGTAGTGTAGTTGCGGCTGCTCTATTGTGTCATATACAGATATTCTCATGTAGTCATGTGTGCTGCAGATTTATTGGATCTGTGGACTATGGCCAACCATTTTGATTCTAACTGAACATTTTCAAGCTACTGGTTGCTGGTGCTGTTTTTCTTGCAACTGGTCATGCTCTGCTGCTGCTTGTTGCTGGTATACTTGTGCGGTGGTGCTCTGTACTGTGTTTCCTTGTGCTATGCTGCACTGTTTCTTGCTGCTATACATAGTGTGTTGTTTTGTGCTCTGCTGCTGCTAGTTAGTTGTGTTGTGCTGCTGACCTGCTGTTTACTTAGTACTTACTTGTGATGTGCTGCTATAACTATTTAGCAAGTGTTTAAAGCTTTAATTCATTAATTGCGCTGGTGATGTGCTGCTGCTAGTTGTGTTGTCAGTAGTCACTGGACTACTTGTGATATTATCTACCTATTGCATTGCTTGTTTGCTACTCTGCTTTGCTTGCTTATTTAGTTTGGAGAAGCAAGGAATGGGGAGAAAGCTGCTATTGATGATTTTTTGTTGGGTGACCTATTAGATCTGGAATGGAAGCTCACATAAGTTGAGATGATTTTTGTCCATATGGTCTGTGACCTTTTCATACATATGAAAGTAGAGGCACATTGTGGTGCTAGTTTGTTGGGTTTTGTCTCCGACCATTGTGTCGTGATGAATTTGCAGGTACCCCGAGAGGCCCTTGAGTTTGCCGGAATGTCGATTAACTTCCGTTCCGGCAAATTTGGGTACTCCATATGTCCTATTTTCAGCAAAGGTCATGCTGAAATTTTCCGTGAATTTTAACATGACTTTGCTAAAAATAGGACATATGGGGTACTTGAGACAAATGCATGGGCCGGGGTATCTTAGTACTTAGTTAAGTAGGATCAACTGCCCCTTTATTCTTGATGCATTAAACCATAGGTGGCAATAGAGCCAAGTGATTAGGCCCAACTTAGAATTCTCCTTAGCATCGATAAACCCTAGATGATAAACCCAACATAGGTGGCAATAGAGCCAAGTGATTAGTGCCAAGTGATTAGGCCCAACCTAGGATGCATCGGCGTCGACAAACCCTAAATGATGAAACCTTGGCTTCTATAGGGTGCCTCGGTGTCGATGAGAACATAAATGATGTACGCTTAGGCTTTTAGGGTGCATCGGCATCAACAAACCCTAAATGATAAAAACTTAGCTTTTAGGATGCCTCGGTGTCGACAAACCCTAAATGATGAGACCATGATCTTGTTCCTTGACAATAACCAACTTTTTGACCAAACTTTTTTCCTATTTAGAGCGAAACATGGCCAACAACGATGAGGCCGGCGGTTCAGGTGGCAAGCAATTCTGGGAGCTGTCCTAGGAGATGGAGGAAAAACCTCACCGCTATCAGGATGCCGCGGAAGACACCGATCCTGACTACACAACCCCTAGTGGCGTCGGGGATGACACCACTGATGGTGCCGCCGAGGATGCCACCACTGATGATGGCGGCACACACATAGATGGCAGCCAACCGAAGAAGCAACGGAAGGACCGGCGCCCGAACGTGCTCCGCACCGTCAAGGAGGAATTTACTCAAGTGGAATCCGACGGGCATCCAACGGAGCCCACACATATAGTCAAGGGGTACTCGGTTCAGCTCGGGTGCATTCTCCGGAGCACCGTCTCGATCAACACCAAGAACCTTAGGCATAAGGACTGAGGGAATTTGCGCAACCTCCTCTTCACGAAGCTGCACGAACGATACAAGTTCCCCGCTAAATTTGAAAACACACGCCTCTCAGGGAATAAAGTGAACAGTGCGGCCCTTACGAGGATGAGCACGGCCATGTCTACTTGGAGAAGTGCGGTGAAGATAATGATTGAGAAAGGTGATAGTTATGAGAAGATCAAGGCGAAAAATCCTTCAATCAGCGAAGATGACTACAAGGAGTACAAGATCAAGTGCGAGAGCAGTGCAACCTCCGAATCAAGTAAGTGGGGGAAAGAAATACGGGAGTTGAACTTAGAGGAACACAAACTCGGTCCCGGCAGTTACAGAGTGGCGGAGCCTATATGGGACAAGGAGGACGCGGAGCGTGCCGAGCAAGGCCTACCGCCCCGCTTCGAGAAATACAGCGGTGACAAGCAGACCAGGAACTTTGTCAGGGCCCGGTACAAGGAGGACCCGATAACAAAGGAGCTTACCACGGATCCGAAGACCAGGGCGCTTGAGCTTGTTCTGGCGAAGGAGACTGAAAGCAGTAGCGCGGGGTCGTCTCAGAGCACCCCTGCTTGGGACATCACTCTAAATAGGGCGTTGAACGTAATGAAAAACAAGGATAAGCTTAGTAAGCCGTCGTCAGCTGGTCGTGTGGCTGGCAAAGGCTTGTCCACAAAATGGTCGTCATACTATACCTCTGGTGGGCGAAAGGAGAAAAAGACCAGCTCGGAAAGCCAGTCGTGCGAGGTTGAAGAACTCAAGGCCCAAGTGGCGCAGATTCTGGAGATTATCCAAGAGCAAGTGCAACAACAACTGGGAACGACGCTCACCGGCATTATGCCTACCTTGATTCATGGGCTGACGACGTGGATTGCGGGCGGCCAACAGGGGCCGCCCCCGATTCCCAGCTTCACGGCCAGCAACTCGCACAATGCGCAAGCGGCACCATTAGTGTCTCCGGTGGCGCCATTGGTGTCATCAGTGGCGGCGGTATTGGTGTCTCCGGCGCCAGCACGGGCATTGGAGCTTAATGCACCCGGGTGTACGCCGGCCGGCACCTCGCCAACAAGCGGCCCCTCCGTCAGTTGCACGCCCGCCATTGGTGGTGCCTCGACATTAGTCGAGCTCGACGCCATCATCACGGTAACTAATTAAGCCTCTCGACCGAGGACTTCATCTCTTTTGCCTTTGACTGGGCATCCCTGACGCCCTACATGTTTTCGCAGGGCGCCGCCGACGTTCCGTGCACTCTCCTGCAGTTCGTGAATGACGAGTTGGTCGATGTCGCCAAGGGAAAAATCGTTCAACGGGCAACCCCGTGTTCCACGGTAGACCGATGCCACCCACCATGTATAGGGTTCAACTGGTTCAGGTGTTGCAAGGCTGCGACGAGTTGTTACCTCCGATTTGAACCGCCGGGGCCGATGAAGAAGATCTGATGACCCTCGGCGCCTGCCTAAGCTGGCCCCTGCTTTGGCCGAAGAGCCATATTTGTTTGGGGGCGGGGGACACCACCCCACAGACAAGACCGCCAGCCGTGCCGGCGCCGTGCCGTGGCAAGAACGCCGCAACGCTACCGGACATGTCGGACATCCCTATGGCACAGGATCCGGACATGCATATGGCACAGGATCCGGACGACGACGACAACGATGATGGTACATTTACCAACGTCGATAAGTACTTTGCCGAACATGGGTACGGTGACGAGTTCGGTGGGCCTCCTTCTCAAGAACCCAACCAAGACGACCGCGATCTAGCTGGTACGATGGAGAAATCCAATTGCAACAGGCGTCGTCTGGCGTTCAGTTCTCAGGAGACGCCTCCACCTCCCGCCTTCACCGAGCCTCAGATAGCTGAGGTGCGAAATATTATCAGCCCCAACACGCTCAAGAAGGCGGTCTGTAAGCAGAACCCGGTCCCATTACAGCAGATCAAGAAGAAGGGATGGAAACGAAAGACTGCCAAGGGAGCCGGTGCGAGCCAGTCGGCACCGAGTATGATCCGTGCTCAGGACGGGCCACCATCACCTCAGGATATCTCGAGGAGGGTTCACGTGGCGGGTAGGGCAATGCTACCGACAAATATGCTCAATGCTGCAACCGGTGCTATGCGGAGTCTGCATGACAGCGTTCTTTCTTTGGAGAAGATGTGTCTCTCTCAGAATGATGTGGCATACCCGGTTTTCATGGCCAAGGTGCCAAAGGGCAAGGGCTTTGTGGATGGCGCCATCGGGGGTACGATCGTCCTGCTGTTTGATGACATCTTTGCCATGTTTAATCTTCATCCGCTGCACTACACCTTCGTTCGGCTGTTTTCGCTGAGTATGGAGATGCGGATCATTCGAGACAAGACCCCGGACATCGTGATAGTCGACCCCTTCTACAGGCGTGCCAAGATCTTGGGCAGCGCTGGGGACCGGCAAGTCGCGAGTTCACACCTCGAAGGCGTCATTCTGGCAAACCCAGATAACACTAGTAGAAAAAGGACCTAATATGAGACACATTAGTGCCGGTTTGGTTTTGAGCCGGCACTAATGTGTCCAATAGTGCCGGTTCCAACGGCTAGCCGGCCGTTATCATTAGTACCGGTTCGTGGCAAACCTATTGTACCGGTTCGTGGCACGAACCGGTACTAAAGAGGGTGGTGGCAGGGTGTTGTCAGTCTGGGGCCCCTCCAGCACCTTTAGTACCGGTTCGTGGCACGAACCGGTACTAAAGGCGACATACATAAACCCTTCGTCCCCCCCCCCGAGCCACTCTGTTCTTCCCCTTTCCCCTCACTTCCTCTGCCCTTCCCCCTCTCTCCTCGAGCTCCTCACAAATTTTGCTCAAAATTTGTCAAGATTTGAAGGCCCCCATCCATTCAAATGATCACAAAGGTTAGCAACTTTGTCCTTTCAACTCTCATTGCTAGATTAGCTCTTGCAATGCTTTGTATAGTGATTAATTTGGGAGGAATAATTATATTTGCTAGTATTTGA
>NC_041389.1:711561437-711567043 GCF_002162155.2 Triticum dicoccoides | reverse complement strand
CCCAAAATTTGTCAAGATTTGAAGGCCCCCATCCATTCAAATGATCACAAAGGTTAGCAACTTTGTCCTTTCAACTCTCATTGCTAGATTAGCTCTTGCAATGCTTTGTATAGTGATTAATTTGGGAGGAATAATTATATTTGCTAGTATTTGATTTATATGCAATTTGAGCACAAAAATAACACTTAGTTTGCATATGTAGGTGTGGTTTACTTAGTGCCTTCTAAATCTCCGTCGTAACCACCGACGATCACCCGCACCGTCCCGTCGCCGGCACCACCTTCTGGTGAGGCTCTTGTTCATGAATGTTTTACATTACCAAATTGATGTTTATGTGATTTGGATATATAGTTACTCGTATAATTATCTTACCCGTACGTTGTTTGTTATACATAGTGCCATGGTTTTGATATCCGTCCCCGTCGGCCCTCGTCCTTGTTATGATTCGGATGTGGTATATTCTCTTTTAAGACTAGTTGTTGCATTTCGTGTTTATGACAAATTATGCCCATCAAGTTGACATAGATATTTTTATCTAGGAGGTATGTGAACCGGAAATTCCAACCGACCCTATTGTCGAGAGGTTAACTTTAGTTGAAAGAGAAAACGAGTATTTGAAAGAAAAATTGAAAAGAATTGAGGGGGAGAAGATGGAATTGGAATTGCATGTTGCCGATGTCGTCGATGATCACAAGATCAAGATGGAGAAAATGAGGTTGAAGATTAGAAAGATTAGAAAATATGCCATTGATAGTGTGGCTTGGTATCATTATGCTGTTGGATCAATTGTTACCTTAATTGCGATCTTCATCGCATTTATAGTTGCATTTAAATTCTTTAGCTAGAGAGTTATTTGTATGTTGCATTTAATTAAGTGTTGTATATGAACTTTATGTATGAACTTTATGTATGAACTTGTATTAATTTGGTCTATTCGGTGTTGTGTAATGAAGATGAGCCGACAATGGATGTATGATGACAGATGCTCTCCCGAATTCATTAATGGCGTGCATACTTTTTTGCTTGCCGCTGAGGCAAACAAGCGGGCGGATGGTTTTATGCCTTGTCCATGTGCTGGCTGTAAGAATGGTCACAGTTACTCTACGTCAAGAACCATTCACGTCCACCTATTTGAGTCCGGTTTCATGCCCCACTATAATGTTTGGACCAAGCAGGGAGAAATAGGGGTTATGATGGAAGACAATGAAGAAGAAGAGGAGGACGACGGCTATCCTGGCCATGGGTTCCCTGAATACGATGATACAACAATGGGGGAAGAAGCTGAGCCGGCAATGCAGAAAGAAGCTGAAGAAGAGGCATCAGATGAGCCCGCTGATGATCTAGGTCGGGCCATTGCCGATGCAAAGAGAAACTGCGCAAGTGATCTAGAGAGGACGAAGTTGCATCGCATGTTAGAGGATCACAAGAAATTGTTGTACCCGAACAAAGCTGACAAAAAAAAGTTGGGCACCACACTTGAATTGCTGCAATGGAAGGCAGAGAATGGTGTATCTGACAAGGGATTTGGAAAGTTGCTGGTAATGATAAAGAATATGCTTCCAAAGGAAAACGAATTGCCCGAGAGTACATATGAAGCAAAGAATGCTTTCTGCCCTCTAGGGTTAGAGGTGCAAAAGATACATGCATGCCCTAATGACTGCATCCTCTACTGCGGTGAGTACGAGGATTTGAATGCTTGCCCGGTATGCGGTGCATTGCGTTATAAGATCAGTCGCGATGACCCTGGTGATGTCGAGGGTGAGCGCCCCAGGAAGAAGATTCCTGCCAAGGTGATGTGGTATGCTCCTATAATACCACGGTTGAAACGTTTGTTCCAAAACAAAGAGCATGCGAAGGCGATGCGGTGGCACGCAGAAGACCGTAAGAAAGACAGAAAGTTGAGAGCACCCGCTGATGATTCGCAGTGGAGAAAAATCGAGAGAAAGTACTCGGAGGAGTTTGCAGGTGACCCAAGGAACGTATGGTTTGGTCTTCGCGCAGATGGCATTAATCCTTTTGGGGAGCAGAGCAGCAACCATAGCACGTGGCCTGTGACTCTATGTTTGTATAACCTTCCTCCTTGGTTGTGCATGAAGCGGAAGTTCATTATGATGCCAGTGCTCATCCAAGGCCCTAAGCAACCCAGCAACAACATTGATGTGTAGCTAAGGCCATTAGTTGAAGAACTCTTACAACTATGGAATGGAACAGGTGTACGTGCGTGGGATGAGCACACGGGGGAAGAATTTGACCTAAAGGTGTTGCTGTTCGTGACCATCAATGATTGGCCTGCTCTCAGTAACCTTTCAAGATAGACAAACAAGGGATACCGCGGATGCACACACTGTTTGGATGATACCGACAGTATATATTTGAATAGTTGTAAGAAGAATGTGTACCTGGGACATCGTCGATTTCTTCCGAGCAGGCATCCCATAAGAAAGAAAGGCAAGCATTTCAAAGGTGAGGCGGATCACCGGACGAAGCCTCGCCACCATACTGGTGCTGATGTACATGATATGGTCAAGGATTTGAAGGTAATCTTTGGAAAGGGTCCTGGCGGACAACCTATTCCGAAGGACGCTGACGGACGCGCACCCATGTGGAAGAAGAAATCTATATTTTGGGCCCTGCCATATTGGAAAGACCTAGAGGTCCGCTACGCAATCGACATGATGCACGTGACGAAGAATCTTTGCGTGACCCTGCTTGGCTTTTTGGGCGTGTATGGGAAGACAAAAGATACACCAGAGGCACGGGAGGACCAGCAACGTATGCATGGAAAAGACGACATACATCAGGGTCAGGCCAGCTATGCTCTTACCAAAGAAGAGAAGGAAATCTTCTTCGAATGCCTACTCAGCATGAAGGTACCGTCTGGCTTCTCGTCGAATATAAAGGGAATAATAAATATGGCAGAGAAAAAGTTCCAGAACCTAAAGTCTCATGACTGCCACATGATTATGACGCAACTCCTTCTGGTTGCATTGAGGGGGCTTCTACCGGAAAACGTTCGATTGGCCATTGTGAAGCTATGTGCATTCCTCAATGCAATCTCTCAGAAGGTAATCGATCCAGAAATCATACCAAGGTTACAGAATGATTTGGTGCAATGTCTTGTCAGTTTCGAGTTGGTGTTCCCACCATCCTTCTTCAACATCATGACGCGCATCCTAGTTCACCTTTCCGAAGAGATTAATGTTTTGGGTCCTGTATTTCTACACAATATGTTCCCCTTTGAAAGGTTCATGGGAGTCTTGAAGAAATATGTTCATAACCGTGCTAGGCCAGAAGGAAGCATCTCGAAGGGCCATGAAAATGAGGAGTTCATTGAGTTTTGTATTGACTTTATTCCTGACCTTAAGCCGATTGGTGTTCCTGAATCGCGGCATAAGGGCAGACTGGAAGGAAAAGGCACGCTAGGAGGGCATCAAATAATATGTATGGACGGGCATTCTCTCACTGAAGCACACTACACAGTTCTACAGAATTCCGCCTTGGTGGCTCCGTATATGGAGTAACACAAGAATTTTCTACAGTCCAAACACCCGGAGAAGTCTGACGACTAGATTACACGCGAACAAACGAGGAATTTCGCCGGTTGGTTGCAGAAACGTGCCCTGAATGATGGCGATATTCAAAATGACATGTACTCGCTGTCCCAGTTACCATCTTCGAATATAATGACTTTCAAAGGGTACCAGATAAATGGGAATACATTTTACATGATCGCCCAAGATAAGAAGAGCACCAACCAAAACAGTGGTGTCCGCTTTGATGCAACAACCAACACGGGAAAGGAAACATATTATGGTTACATAGAGGACATATGGGAACTTAACTATGGATCAGGTGATTTGAAGGTCCCTTTGTTTCGGTGCAAATGGGTCAATATGACACGAGGTGGGGTAACAGAAGACCCGCAGTACGGAATGACAACAGTGGATCTCAACAATCTTGCGTATGTAGACGAACTATTCGTCCTAGCCAATGATGTGGCGCAGGTTTTTTATGTGAAAGACATGTCTACCAGGACGAGAAAAAGAAAAGATAAGGAAGCGAATGGATCATACGACGAGCCAAAGCGCCACATAGTTCTTTCAGGAAAAAGAAACATCGTGGGAGTGGATGACAAGATAGACATGTCAGAAGATTATGAAAAGTTTGATGAAATTGCTCCATTCACAGTGAATATTGACCCGAGCATCCAGTTAAATGATGAAGATTTTCCCTGGCTACGGCGCAAAGGGACACACGAGAAGAAAAAGTTTCACACCCAAATATCTGGGATGTGATCGGCTTCACTATCATCACTTTCTTCTATGTTTCACACCCAGGAGGGAATGTCTGTAATAGTTAGGGTAGTTAATTATGTGTTTTGGCATTTGAAACGTGAAGAAATTTTATGTGCAAACAAATTCTTTTTCATGCATTTACTGATTTTTTTTCCAGCTAAATGACCCTGAAATTGAAAAGCATTTGAAATGAACTCAGAAAAGGTTGAAAGTTGGCATGGTATCATAATTTCATACAAATAGCATGTGCAAAAAAGTAGAGAGGGTTACGGCAAAAACTGGATACACTTCGTGTACAAAATGGACAATCTTTTTCGAAGTATCAGGGTTTCCGACGAAAACTGAAATGTTACAAAGGCATTTTATTTTTTAAATAACCTAAGCATTACCAAATTGAATATAATGATAAAACACACTAATATTAAACATAAGAAAAAAGAATCACTGAAGAATCTTTTTCCAAAGTTAAGTTATTCACAAACTAGTGATTCACACAAATTTCAAATAATTCAAAATTTAAACTATTCAAATTTGAAAACTACCGGCACTAACAGATCAAAGTTTGTAAATTTTTGTACCTAAAGCAAAAATATTCACAAAGAAACTCTAAATACAGCAAAAAACAACTCAAAAATAAATAAAACAAATAAAAAAGCAAAAAAAATTAAGAAAATAAAAAAAGCCCGCCAACTGGGCCAAAGCGGCCTGCATACGACTAGAAACTCAACCTTTTGTTGGGCCAGGATACAGGCCCGCAAAGGCCCAGTAGGCCCACATGGCAGCAATGAATTGGTAGGCCGAGTAGGCCTGCTTAGGAGAGGAGCTCGAGAGAGCTACCGCACTGGGGCTTATAAACCAGTGCGGTAGCCCTTCGACTAGCGAGGTGCGACTAAAGTTGCCGCACCGCACTGCGCCAGCGCACCACCTTTAGTACCGGTTGGTGGCACAAACCGGTACTAAAGGGGGGGCCTTTAGTACCGGTTGGAGCCACCACCCGGTACTAAAGGGGGTGCGCTTCCCGTCGCTTGGCCTGGCCAAAACAGACCTTTAGTACCGGTTGGTAGCTCCAACCGGTACTAAAGGTCCATCATATATACAACACTTGAAAAAAATTCAGTTTCCCTCTCTATTCTTCCCTCCGTTTCCTCCCTCCGTCGCGCCGCCCTACCCCGATCGTCGCCGCCCCCGCCCCTCGTCGCCGACCCCGGTCGTCCCCGCCCCTCGTCGCCGCCCCCGTCGACGTCGCCGCCCCGGCCGTCCCCGTCCCCGTCGTCCCTGTCGTCCCCGTCGCCGCGCCCCGCCCCGCACCGT
>NC_041389.1:711554333-711561146 GCF_002162155.2 Triticum dicoccoides | reverse complement strand
TCCCGTCGCCCCGGCCGCCCCGCCCCGTCGTCGCCGCCCCGTCCCGTCGCCCCGTCGTCGCCGCCCCGTCCTCTCGCCCCTTCGTCGCCGCCCCATCGTCGCCTCGCCGGTGAGCTCGCCACGGCCGCCAATGTCCACACACACACACACAGTACTACACACACACACACACACACTACACACATTAGTTTGTTTGTTATAAATTTTTCTGTTTTTTAGTTATAGAAATGTTATAAATTATTCTGTTTTTTAGTTATATAAATATTAGAAATGTTAGTTTTATAGAAATGTTATAAATGTTTTCTGTTTTTTAGTTATAGAAATATTTATAGAAATGTTAGCAATTTTTCTGTTTTTTAGTTATATAAATATTAGAATTGTTATGGAAATGTTAGTTATATAATCATGAAATTTTAGAATTAGTTTTAGTTAGATGAATTAGATTAATGTCAAATTGTTAGAATTTGCATATATATAGAATTTTAGTTATCACAATCCAATCATTTAAAAAATGTTACTTTTTGCGGGCATATAGTATTTGTTCTCGACGATATGCCCGGCCCGCATCCTCGCCGTCGACCCGTTCGCGACGACGTCATGCTTCAGGGGACCCATGTCCGGGACTGGGCTCCGACGGGCTGGCACTGGGAGGTGCTACCTGGAGGGGCGCGCCGCTTGGTGAGGAACCCGACCTCGGGTCCCGTCGTCGACCCTGATCTTCTTTGGTGGCGTTCACGTGGGCCACATTCGGTGCAGAGGCAGCCGACCCCGCTGGAGGTGGTGCGTCACCGTGTCAGGGAGGAAGATGAGCACGTCCATCGCTACATGGCTGCTATGGACGACGTCAGGTTCTCCACTACTTGGCGGATTCTTTGGGCAGATGACCGGAGATATGATCCTGTGATGGTTCCTTCTCTTTGGGTGTGCACCGCCCGCGCCCCAGGAACCGCGAGTGGCGCCCTAGATTCTTCTGTAGTACTCAATCTTTATTAGTTACCTAGCCAGTGATGTATTCGATATATAGTATTCGAGACGATGTATTCGAGATTATATATATTAAGACGATGATGTATTCAAGATTATATATTCGAGAGGATGTATTCGAGATTGAGATTTTCCTTATTGATTAATTGCATCCATGCATTGTAGTTTGAATACTAAATTGTTTTATATTTCTTCTGTATTATTAGTAAAGTAAAAGCTATGGCGGACAATACCGGAAGAGAGAGAGAAGAGGAATTGTTCGACATCATACGCAGCCCTCACAGGCTAGATGATCTGAATGAAGCAGATGACGGCTCCCAATATCTTAACAATACCGGAGAGGGTGATGAAAAGATATCCGATCTCGACGACCGGGCTGATGAAGTCATGAACTATGATTATGATTATGACACAGACAATGTTTGTGATGACACAGACAATGTTGATCTTCAAATAACAAACACTACCGGCGAGGTATATTTATATAAGCATGCATCATGGTGATCATCACATGTTTTTTTAATTGAAGATATATTAACGAATCGATCTTTCTTCTTTCAGCCCTACGGATCGAGCAAATCTGCTTCTACAGACAGCAAGACAAAGCGAGGCCTGGGTAGATTGTTGAAGGATGGTGTAAAGTACCACATCGAATCCATCAAACATAGTGGCGAACCCCTCACGCTTAAGAACATTGCGAACAAGTGGACTCGTCAGTGTGGAGCTCTTGTGAAGGACAAACCCCCGATCTCCATTCAAGAATGAAAAGAGCCAAAGACTAAACGTCCAGGTGTTACTTGGGTCGATGGCAGAGCCAAAGAAGACCTGGTGAAATCTCTGATGGAACAATTCACCCTACCAGATCATTTCACTAAAGCAGATGTGGACAAAGTCAAGGCCGCTGCTCTTAAGAAGATGGCAATTGCATTCAACACCCACAAGAAAACTGTATGGGCCAACTACCTCGCTAATGAAAGGAAGACTCCAGATTTCAAGGGAACACTGGAGAAGCAAAGAGAACATTGGGACGATTTTGTGACCTTCAAGGATTTAGAAGTATCTAAGGAACGGTCGATGAAAAACAAGCCAAATGCCGCAAGAAAGACGCAGTTCCATAGGCTGGGTCCAGGTGGCTATGCGGTGGCATTGCCTAAGTGGGATAAGTCTGAGCAAGAGATGGAGGATGCAAGGGTCACTCCGGTTACCCGGCACTGCCCCCCTAGGTGCAGAACTTGGTTTCGAAGAAGGCAAGTCTAAAAGGAGCCGAACAAAAGATAAGTGACGCAATAGAAGAAGCTCGAGCGGGGGTGTTCACGCCCAACAGAGAGAACGACGAGCTTACGCGCGCCCTGGGAAATCCTGAACACCCGGGAAGAACACGAGGCATGGGTGTTATTCCCTGGTATGAGGGCTTTTCAGACTGGAATGTCGACTACAGGTCCCGTGCAAGAAAGAAGATGGAGGAGGAGAATAAGAGGAAGCTGGAGGAGGAGCAGAGGAAGCAGGACGCAGAACGTCTTCAAGGCGTAGAAGCAAGGCACGCGGACCTGGCACTCAAATTCCAGCAGCAGCAGCAGCAGATCGACTCACTTAGCCAGGAAAGGGGTCTCAGCAGCGGCAGCAGCAAGCGGATGATCGTCCAGCATTGGATAGCACCGTCCCATCCATGCCGAGAAGCAGCGTTGGTTCTGCCCCGGGCGACACACTGTTGGATACATACCCTGTGGATGACATCATAGAGAACACTAACTGTGAGCTACACTCCAAAATGAAGAACATATCCATGAAGGTGGCGGACGGCGTTGCTTTTCAAGTTACCCCCGAAGCAACCTACCATTGCATCCCGATTCCAAAGGGCTATGCTCGTGTCATGGTTGATCAAGTGGTGGACCCATATTCGGGGCTAACGCTTGACATTCCTGGAGGTGAAGACGAGCGCACACTCGGAGAGGCCATACATCGTATCATCCTATGGAGAAAGGATTGCATTATCTTTTGAAGTCCACCGACACCGCGTCGTCTGCCGACTCCTCGAAATCCGCCACCGAGTCAGCAGACTCCCGCTCCTCCAAGTCCACGAACGCGTGAGACGACTCCTCCTCGAAGTCCGCCACCTCCTCCAAGTCCCCGAACGCGTGAGCTGACTCCTCCGGTTTCAAGCCCGGCACAGCGTCATGCCACTTCTCCGGTTGCAAGTCTGGCACCGTGTCAGGCCACACCTCCTGCTTCAAGTCCGGCATATCGTCAGGCCACTTCTCTTGGTCCAACTCCACGTCAGCCGTCTCCGCCATCTCAGCAATCGTAGAAGAGACATCCCGCAGCTTTGGTGCGTAGCGGTACGAGTCGAGGTAGTTCAGGAAGTACATGCGAAGTCAAGCAATATAAATATGGTCCAAGCCTCGCTCCTCTTCCTCAGAGGCCTTACGACATGACTAAGGAGCAAAACACAGCCATAGTGCAAGCCCAAGTGGACGCCCATTTTGGACCGAAACCGGCACCTCCGCCAAAGGAGAAAGTGCCTGAGAAAGTAATTGACCACTTCATTCGTATGGCTAGAGAACCAGCTCCCAAGCCTGTTGACTCGGACTATGAGCGCCAAATCAGGAAGGCACGTCGAGCACGACTACAGAAGGAAGCGAGCTCAAGCTCTAGCCAACAAGCAGCTGGCAAAAAATGCGGGAAAACCGTTCCCCAGTTGGGAGAACAGGCGGCGCAAGCGATCCCCCCGCTTGTTGTGCCAACAACACATGAGAGGAGTAGTACGCGCGCCAAATATTATTGTGGGAAAACCGTTAGCGTTCCCCAGCATGGCGATGTGGTAATAACAGAGGATCATATAATGCAGGCTCAAATGCTCAATATCTCTGTTGGACAACACCGCGAAATCGAGCCCATGCCTACGCTTAAAGAATCGGAAATAGCATGGCAATATGTCCGGGGCAAACCTTTGGTCCATCCAGACAAGGTCAAGGACCTCCCAACGAGAATGTATCAATTGCATCAATGGTACATGAACATTAGCAAGATTTCCAATCGAGAGTCCCTCATGGTGAATGTCAAGCATGAGAATTATTACCATGAGAAAGCTCTGGCCATTGAGTATCCAGAACTGTTTCAGTTATTTAATCAAGACGCACTCGACAAGTCTATCGTCAGTTGCTATTGTCTGTAAGTGATTTCTTTCTGTAATTTAAGTCTCAAGCTAGTTATGTAGTGATAATTTTGATCAATCATTACATGTAATTATCCTCACTATATTCTTTTTCTGTGGTATTATATGCAGGATGAAGATGTATGAAATGAAAAAAGCTGGACGCTATGGCGTTGGGTTCATTGACCCAAATACCATTAATCAGGACATATGGGAGATTGAACATTGTAAAGCTGCTGTAGAGGAAAGCATGCTAGAGTTCTTGAAGCGCCTCAATACCTTCGAAGATATACTACTTCCTTACAACTTCCCGTGAGTCACACTGTCTTGTACTACAAATTCTGTTTTTGTTTACTAGCTAGCTAGATGTTAATAATTAAGTGTATACGGATTACGGTAGTTGATAAATTTTATGCACATGCCCGCTTAATTAAGACATGTAAACGTATGCGTATGCAGTTGGCACTGGGTCTTGATAGACATTAAAGTTGAGGAAGGAAAAGTTGAATTACTGGACTCACTAACTAAAGAAGATAAAGACTACACCATCGTGAAGGGGATAGTCAATAGGTAATTTCAATCATTATTAACTATTAGTTCCTGATATTAACTATTTAATAACCCCTTTATTAATTTTCTTTGCCGGCGGGCAGGGCATGGGCAAAGTTCATCGCGGTGACTCCAGGAGAATGGCCAAAAAAATTGTTTTGGCATCGACCCAAGGTAAGTAATTAAGTAGTACTAGCTAGCTACCATCTCTTTAATTCTTATTTCAATATCATTAATTAATTATTATGCTTGATTAATCATTATCTGATTCAATTCTATTCTCGTAAAGGCCCTGAGGCAGGCGAAAGGGAATAATCTGTGTGCATACTACGTTTGCGAGAATATTCGCATGATGACGTGCGAAAGGAGCATATCTGATAGACAGGACTGGGTACGTTTTTGTCAGAACACTATTGACACCATTATCGATATGTAGTCACACAACTAACACACATGCATATTGATCTCCTTCTTAACAATTCAGATCGGTGCGGGATAAGCTCCTACCATCGGACCGCATACAAGCACTTCAAGAGGAAATAGCCGGATTTTTGTTCGACTAGGTCATAAATCCAAAAGGAGAATACTATTACCCGCTACCGCCCCCATGAACCACTTGTATATCATGCTCCGAAGGCACCAAGGCAACATGTAGTAGAAATTGTATATGTATATATATGTGTATATGTGTGAATAGTTAATGGTGTTGGCTGTGAGACATTCGTTGATATTATATATATATATATATATATATATATATATATATATATATATATATATATATATATATATATATATATATATATATATATATATAGGACTCCTCTTTTATACTCTCAAGTGTATGTACTCCCACCTAGGTGGATTGGGTAGCCGGTGAGCATTGTCGCACAGGATGCTAACTAATTAGCTTTTGCATGCGTAACAACTTCCGTGCATGCAGCCGGTGGCTTTACATGCGCTGGGAATTACATCCATAATTAACGGTTGGCTATATCTATATTATATATTTTTTGAGAGAAGGGTATATGTAAGTCTAAAGCAATAAAAATGTGCATGGAGGTATATGTTACATTCGCAATTTTTAGGAGTATATACTCACTTTTTTAAAACTTATAATCTGCATTTATATAATGAGTATATACTGCATTTTTTCATTGAATATATACTGAATTTTGAAGGACTATATACTGGATTTTATTGGAAGGACATCAGGATTTTTTTTTTTGAACGAGGACGGAGTGAGTTTTCTTAAGGAGTATATACTGAAATTTATAAGTACATACTGATTTTTCTTAGGGTGGTATATACAGATTAAAAAAATTGAAGTAGCATGTACTACTCTTTTTTGTTTTATTTTGACCATAACTACTCTTTTTTGTGGAAGTATATACTTTATTTTCTATCAGAGAGCATATTCCACATTATTTCTATAGAAATATAATACCACATTATTTATGAGGACCGATACTACTAAATTATTACGAGGAAGTATGTACTTCATTTTCACAAGAGAGTACATACTACATTATCCATGAAGAAGTACATACCTTATTCTCCCCCGCAAAAAAAGTATATACCTTATTCTGAACGTTTGGAGTAGTATATACCCCTCACAAAATATACCCTTTTTCATATAAAAAATATTAACTTGGGAAAAGATTATAGCTAAGAAATATACACGCCGAAGAATATAGTGTGTATCTCCCTAGCATATAATTGTAACGAAAAGCATGTAGCAGTGCATAAATTAATAGAAATAAATGAATCACAGGATCAGTAACGGGAGTATGTACGCAGTACATATTTATTTATCATACAACTTTATTTACCAGAGTATGTACGCGGCCATCAGGTGTTTATCCCATACGCAGTACATACTTATTTAACAGAGTATGTACGCGGCGGCCAGGTAGACGTGGGTGAAAACTACACATCCCAGATCTTTATTTTTGTGCAACAAATTTCCAAACAGAACCTTATCAATGCAACGGGATTTACTAGCTGATTATTAATTAGTATTTAATTTAATTATACAATGGCTGAACGGTGTGCAATTTGCGACCTAATAGCACGTGACGTGTGCTTTGAGGTTGGGAGTATGTACTCATAGGAGTACTAACCAATTT